>NC_079506.1:26756489-27031682 GCF_030052815.1 Hevea brasiliensis
AATTCACTAGGTTACTAATTCATCATGATCAACACCATTTCTCATCAATTATATGCACAAATATCTCATCAAAAACGTGACTCATGGCTGTCCAAAATGAAAACAACAATAACCCTTCAAACTCAAAATTTTCTTTCACCAAACTAACACCCATAACATGAACATAAACTTTAACAAAGAAATTCTCAAAAATGCAAACTTACCTTTAATTGTAACTTGCTAAACCTTCATCAAACTTCTCAAAATTAGTATCAATATCTTCCTTGTGATGTGTAGACAAAGTTTAATGAAGAACACTAAGAGGTTGGAGTTGAAAATGGAGAGTTAAGAAAGCTTGCATGAAAAATGGCTATGGAGTTTCCTTCACTCTTCAATTCGGCAATTTGAATGCAAATGAGGAAGATGACTTATTCAGCTGCTTTTTAAGTGTACACATGTCCCTCTGTGTATTTTATTAATCCGCTTAGTGGTCCACTTAGTCACTTAATCATATAATAAAGTAATTATTCATTTATTCCACATTTAACCCATAATTTCCACTATTTATTTTAGGTACCACCAATTTAATTTTTCATTTTATTTTCTAAGTGTAATACTATTTATTTTTAATTTACATTAAGCACAAAATACAAATCTGGATGTCAAATGACAATAATGCCCTGCTCGGGTGGCATTCTGATTTTTAGTATTCAAGGGTTTTGTCTGTTTTCGATTTCTCACTTTTCTTTGTACTAATTATTTAATTTTTCTTTGATATTTCTAATGATATTTATTCTTCAACAAGGGACTATTTATGTCCCAAAAATGTTTTCGTGGTTCCATGATCCGAGGCGATCCAACGGTCCACGCCGTGACTTCCAGTCTGATCACCCATCGTTAGGTTTTTACTCGTTTAACTTGATCACATTTCTTTGCAATCATTTTTCCTTTGTTTTTCTTGTACTTTCTTTTCTTTTATTTCATTATTTTATGTCTCCTCACTCTCATTGAAGTGTGGTTCTAGGCATCCTAGCTGTCCGGACAACACTGGTCACTGGAGCAGCAGAACGCACTACCGAACTTAGGGGTGTTACACAGGCAACTAAGGCCACATGAACAGAACTACCCTACCCATGATCTAGAACTTACAGTGATCATCTTCGCACTGAAGATATGGAGGCACTACCTATATGGTGAAAAGTGCTATATTTACACAGACCACAAAAGTCTGAAATACTTGCCAACCTAGAAGGAGCTCAACCTTAGACAAAGGCGATGGATTGAGTTCCTAAAAGACTATGACTGTGTGATTGATTATCATCTTGGGAAGGCAAACGTAGTTGCTGATTCTTTGAGCAGAAAGTCCATCACAGCTTTGAGATCACTAAATGCCCGTCTGTTCTTGGCTCGAGATGGAGCTATTTTGGTTGAGTTGCAAGTGAACCTAAACCTGCTACAGCAAATACAAGATGGGCAGAAGGCAGATCAGAAGCTAATGACTAGTATGGGTAAAATCTCAAAAGGGAAGGAAACTGACTATGAGGTGAAAGCATATGGGTGTTTGTACTATAAAAGAAGAATATGTGTACCAGATGATGGGGAATTGAAAACTAGTATTCTGAAAGAGGCACACACTAGTGCTTATGCTATGCATCCGAAAAGCATAAAAATGTATCATGATCTGAAACCTCACTATTGGTGGCCTGGTATGAAGAAGGATATAGCTGACTATGTTACCAGGTGCTTGACATGTCAGCAAGTCAAAGCAGAACATCAAGTTCCATCAGGATTGCTACAGCCTATAAGCATACCTGAATGGAAATGGGCCCGGGTCACTATGGATTTTGTAAGTGGTCTACCTCTCACCCAGAAGAAGCATGACGCAGTATGGGTGATAGTGGATAGATTGATGAAGTCAGCACACTTTCTGTCAGTTAAGACTGACTACTCACTGGATAAGCTAGCAGAATTATATATTAGTGAGATAGTTAGACTGCATGGTATCCCACTTTCCATTATATCTGATCGAGACCCAAGGTTTACATTGAGATTTTAGAAGAAGTTGCAAGAATCTTGGGCACACAACTCCACTTTAGCACAGCTTTTCATCCTCAAAAGGATGGGCAATCAGAAAGAGTAATCCAGGTAAACATTGAAACCAATTGAATTAGTACAAATATTGAACTAAAATTATAATAATAACATGAAATATATGTTAGGTCCTTGAGGATATGCTGAGGAGTTGTGTCATTGAGTTTGAGGGAAGTTGGGATAGATACCTCCCACTAGCAGAATTCGCGTACAACAATAGCTATCAAGCTAGCATCCAAATGGCTTCGTATGAGGCACTGTATGGGAGGAAGTGCAGAACCCCAGAGTGTTGGACTGAATTGGGTGAAGACAAGCTGGTAGGGCCAGACCTAGTGAAACAGACTGAGGAGAAGGTTAAACTGATAAAAGCTAATTTGAAAATTGCCTTAGATAGACAAAAATCCTATGCTAACTTAAAGAGAAAAGAGATAGAATATGCAGTTGGCGATAAAGTGTTCCTCAAGGTGTCACCGTGGAAGAGGGTACTCAGGTTTGGAAGAAAGGGTAAGTTAAGCCCTAGATTCATTGGCCCATATAAAGTCATTGAGCGTGTGGGTCCAGTGGCCTACAAGTTAGCTTTACCACCAAAACTAGATAAGATCCACAATGTGTTTCACGTATCTATGCTAAGAAGATACAAATCAGATCCTTCACATGTCATCTCCATGGAAGAAATTGAAATTCAACTGGACTTAACATATGAAGAAGAACCTATACGGATCTTGGCTCGGGAAGTGAAAGAACTGAGAAACAAGCAAATTCCACTGGTGAAAGTACTTTGGAGGCACCACAACACTGAGGAGGCAACTTAGGAAAGCGAAAAGACGATGAGGCATCAGTTCCCTCAACTGTTTGCATCAGGTAAATTTCGAGGACGAAATTTAAGTTAGAGGGGAAGAGTTGTAACACCCTCATTATGGTCATTCCGTACATTCTACTGTTCCGGTGACCGGTGTTGGTCTAGACAGTCAGAATGTCTGGAACTATATTTAGACTAGAGTGAGGAGTCATAAATAACTCAAATAATAATGAGAAAAATTAAGGAAAAAAATTATTGAAATAAAATACAACCAAGTTAAATGAGACGATGCTCTAGCGATAGGTGACCTTGACGGGAACTTGCTGTCTTCACAGCTAGAAGCCCTAAACCCGAGAGAAAATTCATGAAATAATTTTTAAAACTCTAGAGAAGAGTCATTGAGGTTTTGATGGCATTAGAATGCAAAGAAAATGCTTAGAAAAATTTTTAGATCGGTCAGACAATTTTAGTCTGTTAAGCAAAACGAATGGCATTTTGGTCATTTCGTATTTAGAGATGATTTTTAGCTAACTTATCCAGTTAAATAAATAATTATTATAACATAAAATATAAATAAACATTAACGAAAATTAAATTAAAAAGGGGTAGAAAAGAAAAGAAATGGAAATAAAATAAAACTCACATTTATGACATAATCATGATGTCATAAATGAATAAATTTAAAACCCTAACTAATGGGAATTAACCAAGTCACTTAAAAGGGATAATTATCACTAATTGAGACTAGAAAAATGAAAAAAAAAAAATTCTATTCTTCTTCTTCATTTTTTCGGCAGCTCTCTCTCACTTCTCTCAACCTCCATTAAAGTCTTCTCTACTCTCTCTCTCTTCTTAACCCTAGTTTCATACCATAAAACCTCATTCTCCCTTCACAAAAATTTGTCCTTACCACTAGAGCAAGACTTGGGCAGCAATTAGAAGAAGAAAAAGTGAGGTTTAGTAAGCTTAGAAGTGACTCCATTCAAGGTTAGTGTCAATTAATCCTTTAAACTTTGTGTATGCATCATTGGGAGTATGAATTGAGTGTGAATTTGAGAGAAATTAAACAAAATTTGCATGATTGAGTTCCTTCAATTTTCAACAGCCTTAGGTACATCAAGGTTTCAATGATTAAATTGAATTATAGTTGTAGATGGATGCAATTGAAGATGAATTTGATGAATTCATCCACTGATTGTATGTGTTTGAAGAATTGAAATTGTTAGAGTTAGGGTTTGGGGCACAAATTTGGGATTTTGCTCATGTATTGGTGAAAGGAAGTTCTAATGGTCAATTAGTGACCATTTGGCTATGTGTGATTAGGAAGTGAAGTGATTTGTGCTATGGGAATTGAAGTTAGGTATACTGCCTAGTGTGACCTACAGGACTGGGTGTGAGTCCAGCAGATTTAGGCAGCTATGACTGGAGTTGTGTAGGTTCAATTGGTGCAAGGCCAATTGGACATGAAATTAAATACATAATGGCACAACTTTGATGAAGGAATCCTACCCAGAAAATCACAATAGACTGACCTAAAAATTGACCAAATCAGGGTAACACACATTCTGCCTGGGCAAAATGACCAAATGAATAGTGTTCATTCATTTGTTCATAACTCAGTGTAGAAAGGTCCAATTGACCTGAAATTTATGTCAATGAAAAGCTTAGACAATTTACAATAACTTTCATGTAGAACACAAACTATAATTTTAGACTTAGCCAAATGAAATTGTTAGCCAAAATTAAACTACCAAATCTGGTAGAATGGGATTCTTCCCAGAAATTTTGGGCAGATACCAATCCGGCCAGCCTTGTTCAAATTGGCATATCTTGAGCTAGAAAACTCTAAATGGAGTGATTCAAAAAGGAAAATAAAGAAGACACAAAAAGGAACAACTTTCATGAAGAGAATTTTGTCAAATTCTTACTGTACAAATGACCAATGGAACAGTAAACCTAGTGCTTGAAATCTGAAAATTTTAAAATAACCAACACTAAGCTTTATAATGGTATTGGCAACCAATGCTAATAATTTTTTAATGCAAAATGTGGTATGTTGGTGATATTAGAACTAATATACCTACTATTTATGAAAAAGTCTACATTTTAGTTGAGTAATAGAATGAATAGTAACAATTAAATTTCAATTTCAAATAATTGCATAATTAAAAATGTTAAATGCCCTAGTAGGCCTAGTGTGATTGGTTTGGATAGGTTGACATGCCAATAGGGTTCTATTAGCAGTACTGCATATGGCATCATGCCATTCTGTGATTCATGGCTTAAATGGTCATTCTGTAATTTTGTGGCTTTTAGCCATTCTGACCTTATTGTGATACTTGGCCTTGTGGCTAATATTTATTACAGCTTATTAGCTGTTTTATTGCACACCGAGAGACACATTGTGATTGATGATGTGACGGCCTGAGGTACTTAGTACCCAGTGCTAGTTTACCCATTATCCAGTCCAGTCAACTGGTATAGGTTACTTGGGCAACAAAAAATAAATATTGATAAATTTTAATCAATTATTGATATAAAAAGTATCAAATAAATAATACTACAAATAATTACCAAAAAAAAATGTCCGTATGAGAAATTAATATATACACTGTATGTTTATTTCTTCTTAATTCTTTTTATTTTATTATTGGCACCACTAAGCAGTATTACTTAGCGCGTTGCTTTTGCCATGCGTAGGTACTGGAGATTCAGAGAGTGATCACTGTAGACCCCAGTCCGGGTGAGGATCAGATCTGCGATTATCCTGTGTCACCTCTCAGCTACAGTGCATTTGGTAGGACGCTAGGTTACATTTTGTATTTTGTAATTTTTGCAAACTTTGTAATTAAACTTTTATTTTATCATATATATTTGAAACTTCTGTAATGTAATTTTGTATTAATGTAATTACTTGTAAATTTGTGTTTATAAATAAAATTTGAGTATTTATTTATGATTTGAGTATAATTATGATATGAATTGAATGAATGACAAATTGAGAAATTATTGAGAATCGATGTGATATTTGGAGTTGTGGATTTGAACAATTATTGGGAGTGTTTTCTACAGGTTCCGAAGAACTGTTTTCTCCATTTTTAGCCAACACTCTGCCAGATTTTATGTAAAATTTTCGGAACCTCAAATAAATTTAAAATTTTAATAAATGATATAAATGATATCAATTTTATAAATTTCATATAGTGATCCTAAATAAATAAATTAAGAAATGAGAAATATATAAATGAGATAAGATATGGTGTTCCTGTACACTGTGTGGCATATCTTGCTCGGCTACACTGTAGACGGGTAAGGGGTGTCACAATACCTCTTCCTTATTCAGGGGAATTAAAACAATAATACTACAACACATAAGAAAGCATTTTAACACATCAAATAATTAAAATGATTAGTAATAAAGGCAAAAGATCAATAATCTAAATTTATAAGAATGTTATGGCCCTTGATATTTTGTAAATCCAACCCCATAATCATCGATTTTAATTTATAAGAACACAAGATTAAATTTACTTTTAGACCTCTAAACTGGGGTTAATTAAGCTTCCCCAATGGAGTCACCAAGTTGTCGCAAGGGTTTTGCGGTCGCCAGATGATTCTCACTGAGATGGAGAGTGAGGAATCGCCACTTTGATTTTGAGGAAAATTTAAGAAAACCATTTTTATTTTTAGAAAAGGTTTGACCACTTCTAAGACAGAGATTCCAGATTCGAGGTCTGTACACGTGTGGGAAAGGTGTTAAGCACCCCACGTTGTCCTTCAATGAGGGCAAGTAGATTTAATGAAGTACTCTTTATAACTTAAAGCCAATAATTTTGGGGTTAAAATTATTGGTTCCCAATGTTTATTATAAGGATGTTTGATATTTCACTATTCTGGGTGCTCCAAGAACGTAAGTAAATGGGATAGCCTTAAAGTGAGTTGAGATTGTGTTTGCTTAATTTGTTATATATGAATGTATTTTATTAAATTCCTCCCTCCCTCAAATTAGGACTCTAATTCCGAAGAGGTATTATTTGGTCTCTAGAGATTCACAATGAGTGAGGAGGACTCTCGACTCACTCATCATTTACCTCGTCATTGACATCCAAATAATTGAGGGTGTAGTGTGTGCGTAGTGAATTTTTTTATACCTAAACCAATATGGGTACAGATTTTCATTCCTTTTAATTAGGACTCTAATTCAAAAGGGATGTGTTAATTAAAACCTAAAGAGTTCCTTCATCAATGAGGACTCTTAGTTAATGAAGAAAAGTCCCACCATCAGCATAATCAACCATAAACCTTTACTCGTATCATTTCATCTTATATTATTCAATATTTTCATAACTTTGGTATTTTAGTTAGTTGAGCTGAGTAGAGGGAAGGACTCTCCCCTAATAACATAGGAGACACCTTAAGGAAGGACTCTCACTTGTGTTTTGAGTGCGAAGACTCCAAGAAGGACTCTCCATTGGGTCCTAGCAAAAGATTTTGTAAAAATTTAAGGCTCTTGGAAGGACTCTCCCGTGAACCAAACATTGAAATATATTTGGTAAATTTTGTAAAAATAAGAAATTTGTAAAATTTTTAGTAAAAATAAATAAACATTTGGGAATTCAAGGAAAGGACTCTCTCTCAATTTCCCACATTTTATGAAGAGATTTTGGTTGACAAAAATATTTATTGACCTTTAAAATGACATTTTGATGAAACAAGAGAAGCATTCAAAATAAAATAGAACTTAAAGTAGCATTTTATGAACTCATGTTATTTCCTGAACTAAAACAAACAAAAAGAACGCACTATTCCCTAACTCCCTATTATATAAGTGCAAATGCATGTTACGTGCCCTATTTTCAACCTCTTGCAATATTTGAACTCATTCTGACTTCATTTTATTATTTTCGATCTCTTATTATTATTGCCGAACTCTCTTTACTTTCATTATTGCAGCCGAACTCTTAATGCAACTTATTATTATCTGAATTCCAAACATCATTCTTATACTATGAAAATAATACAATAATAAAAAAAATGTCTGACATAGAAAGATGATAAACTGGTAAAAATCACAATATATGCGAAAAAAGCAGGGCATAATCTTGATTCTACATCTTTAAGAGTTCGGCCTAAGCTAATATTTAGAGAACTTAGATTCTAACGTATGTAATATCTAAATGAAACCTAGCTAGCCACCTTGGAAAAAGAAATGCAGATATCAAGAGTCTTACCTATGAGTGAACTTTAACAATGATGGGAATAACGAATGATGTTCGAGGATGTAGTCGAGGCACTTCAAAAAATAACCGGTAAGTGGGACTTTTTGAGAGGCTGAGCTAATCAGATTACAATAAAGATTCTTTAGAAAACAAACATTTCTAAAGCCCTTTCTAACTATTCTATTAGCTCTTTTTTTCAAAGAAGGATTATCGACCCCTTTAACAGTGAAGATTCCAGGTATTTATAGGGAACAAGAGTCTTAAAATGGTGGATAGGGATTCAAGAGGGAAAAGATGAAGGGTCTGGATTTAGAAGGACAAAATCCAAAGGCCGAGAATTAAAGGGATCAAAATTGAGGGTGGAGATTTAGCTTCGGACTCCCTTGTCATTTTCCTTTTAATCCTACGGTTGGGAATTACGCTTTACAAACCAAAACAAGGATTGGGATCAAAATGTACCAAATTTGTCAGCATCACTTTAATCTAACAACTTGGGATTTGTCCTTGAAGATGAGGTCAATGGTGCAAATTTGGGCATACCATAGTGCTTTAACTGCCTTGAATCCAATGGTTGGGATTCGTCCTTACAAATGAAATTGAAGGTAGAGATTGAATTGTACCCCAAATGCTTTAACTAACTCAGATCCGATGGTTAGAAATTTGATCTTTTAAATTGAGGGCTATGATTTAAGTGATTTTTAATGATCTAGTTTTCCCAACCATTTCTGATCTTTATTTTCCATTTTCTGACCTCTCCAATCTCTTTATCAACTACCTTAGCCCGATCTCTTAGTATCTGATCTTATTGCCCCTTTCGGTCACTTAATCCAATCTCTATCAACCTTTGGCCACCTAAAACTCTCTGGCCGATCTCTGGGCTATCCCTATGCTGTCCGACCTCTTTTCTATCCGACCTATAGTCACTTTTTGCCCCTTCATTTAGTATGTATCTTGTACATGTTTTATTAATAAAAAGCATTTTCACTTTTCTATTTACATAATATATTTATGCGTAATAGAAAATGTTGATTGATATTTTGTTAGAAATTCTATTCTTAAGTTGTTAAAAATATGAGTTACAGTATTTCTAGCACAAAGTATCATAAATTAGTTCACAATCGAGGATACTTCACACAGGACATGACTTATCCAGAAAATTTGTATTCATGTTTGTTCCCAATGTATTTATATGAGATATAAATAAGATGGAATAGTGAGTCTCATGCCATATAACAAACATGATAGGCACTTATGCATAATAAGTAGGTCGAACCAGTGACATTTATGACAAGCACATGGAGTTTACTCTTGTCAATGCATTGTCATAAATTATATCAGTGCATATAATCTTTAGACCTGAGATAGCATAGTTATCTTGTATATAGGTGGTTTGAGTTTGATATTGCTTTCATATTTGTACTGTGTATGGGTATATGGGCATGTGTTGGCTCCTACTAGTTATATATGGAGGTAGGTGTTGATCAAGATGGAATCTGTTACCCTAAGTAAATAGGGATAAAATCCTATATTCATTTAATTGTTCTTGATGTTTCAAGTTCCTGGTCAGGATAGATAGATTTAATTAGAAAAGAGTTTCTGATGAGAAAAATCTTTTTAATCAAGAACTGAAATTAAAAGAGAACATAATATTCATAGTAAATGAAGTTTGACATAAACCATGACTCCAGCTCGAATTGGGATTTTATAACAGAGAGATTCTAGTGCATGATAACATATGATTATAGGTTCATTAAAGGTAAACCTTATTACTAATTGGGTGGCCATGGCATGCTATGCTAAGTGTTAACCATGGTCTATGAGGTGCATGAAATGATTTAGAGAAATCATTTATGGTAAGAGAGAGTTCTGATGATATTAAGAGTTGATATCATATCTCATTGCCAATTAGTGATGAGCCTAGTAAGTCACACATACACAAGTAATCACCAAATTAAATGTAATTTAATTAATTATTTAAAGAGTTTAATTGATTAATTAAATAGGTTTAGTTTGCAATTAGATTGCAAAGTCCCTAGCATGGCTTGAAACCAAATCTAGGTTATTGAATGTATAATATAAGTTAAATTTATATTTAAAGTATTTAAATATGAATTTAATTATGAGAAATTAATTAATAAAGATTAATTAATTTATTTATATTTGATATAAATTGATTAAAAGAAGAGAAATAATTATTTTGGATTGAGAACTCAAAATTAAAACATAAAGGGTATTTTGGTCATTTCAAAGGGTGACATGTGGCACCATGAGATGGTGGCACATGGCACTACACATAAGCTTGCCATTTATCTTTTAATCATGTAAGATGATCAAAGTTAAGATTAAATTTAAGTTTGACACTTGGCACAATGTGATTGGACCAATTAAACTAAGAGTTAATCACAAGATGACATGTGACAAGGGTTTTAAGTGATGACCTAGCTATATAAGGGAAAGGATGAAAGAACAAAATGCAATCTGCTATTCTCTCATTTTTTGCCACCACCTTTGAGCCTCTCATCCTCTCTTCTTCTTCATCTCTCATCAATTCAAAGAGAATTCTCAATATTCTCTTGAATTAAAATTGTTAGAAATCGTTTCTAGTGTCCTATATACATTTATAACATCTCTAAAGGCAAAACCTTAATTTCTAATTGATTGGAAAGGCTTGAGAAGCTGTTCAAGGGGTTGCTATTGGTGATCTTGGTGTGGACAAGCTAGAGGGATAACATATGGTGTCCTAGGTTCATCCCAAAGGTACCAAACACAACTACAGTGCATCAAAAGGTTAGTGCACATGTTCTTGATTTAATCTAGGGTTCTAATGAATTAATCTGTTAATTCTAAAATCTTAAATGGCAAATGTAGATCCAAAAATATATTTAAAGTGTTTTAATATGCTGTTTAACATTGAAATCAATTACGTAAATAATGAATCTTGCATTATGCATGAGACCCTAAAAGATAAGTTTTGAATTTAATGTTCCAAACTAATATTTTTCATGCTTCCGCTCCTCCTACAATTGGTATCAGAGCCACTATATTTGCCATTTAGATTGTTGATTATATGATTTAATTATGTGATTTAATCAAGAGTTGATTGAATCATTGCTGGTTGGACCAACTATGTGGCGGTATGATGATGAACACCATTGGTGCGCATGGTTTGGTGCATTCAACCATGCGCATGGCTTTTGGGCTTGAATGTGGGCTTGGTTTCAAGGCCCATAATTAGGCCCATGACTAATTAAAGTGTTTAATTAGGAGTTTTAATCACACAATAAAATTTTGATTCAAATCTAAATTTTTAAATTTGTTTGAATGTGATTCAAATCTGAATTTTTAAATTTATTTGAATCATATTCAAATCTGGATTTTTAAGTTGAATATGAGATATTCAATTTAATTTAAGTATGTATGTTTTATTTAATTGTTAAATAGTGATATGCATGATGGATGATCATGGACAATAAAAGACCAATGTGATTGAATTTATTTCTTTTATGTTTCTTGGGGTTGTAAATTAATTTATTTATTTTAATTTATTTTGGTGGCATGTATTATAAAGGTTGTAATATTTTTTTTTTGGGTTGTAATTTCATTTATTTGGTTCTTATAAATTCGCCTTGGTATGCTAAGGATTACTATGTAATTAGATTGCAAGAAGATCAATGAGGTCAAGAGCATTGGTAGGACCAGTGGGAGGAATGCAAGATCAAGTGTTGATTATGTACTCCTTCAGCAACTCTTGTAATATGAATGAATGAAATGCACTTAGGAATGCTCTGATTCAATTCTTGGTGGCTCAGAATTGAATCCCTTAGAAAGTCCATGATCATACCATGTTTATTGTTTATCCATGAATGCATGAGATGTATGGGATTGTATGTAAGTATATGATATATGCATGTTAAATGGATAATGTGCAAAGTGAGACCATAATAGTAATTAGGACGACCAAAAAATCTTCCAAACAAATGATTAAGTTGGAAATGGTATAATTAAAGTAATTATAACATGGGCCCTCCATTGAGACAATTATTTTAAGAAATTTTAAATACTTACATATGATGCAATTAATTTAAGAGATTTTCTTAAGAATAATTGTTAAGCATGAGATGTTGTAAATATGTAAATGGTTTGGTGCCCAATAATGGATGTGCCTGAGGATATTAAAATTATTTGCATGTTTACTGGCTTAATGGGATCAACTTAACTAATGCAAGATAAGTCAATAATGGATGTGCCTGAGATTTTGAGCATTAGGGGCCAGGTAAAGGATTGAACCTCACATGAGATGTGATGAGCAAGGAGTTGCTTACTTATAGTTTATTGTAATTCCAATAATGGATGTGCCTGAGGATGATCAATAGGATTATAAGAATTCAATCACCCACTAGAAATCCATCCAACTAGGATTTTCGTTTTCTACTTTGGAAGTGTAGGATTCGCTAAGTTAGTGGGAGGACCAATTTGATTAAAAGACCATAATTATTTTGGTTAAATACATGATACATTTACTAATTAATCTGGTTATTTTCTGCAGTTAATTTTCTGATAATAATGAGCACACCACAACCACTACCATCCAATATCCTTGCAAGCATACTTGATCGCAATAGGTTGACAGGACCTACTCTATCTGATTTGCTAAGAAATTTGAAACTTGTCCTAAACCTTAAACAAATAGGATATGTTCTAGACTCAAATGTTCCTGGTCCCTTACCTCTAGAGGCCACTCAAGAGGAATATGAAACTTTGGACAAGTGGAAGGAGCATGATATGACAGCCAAGTGTTACATGCTTGCTTCTATGAGTAATGAGTTACAGAAGCAGCATGAGAACATGCAGAGTGCGAGTGAGATCCTTCTTCACCTATAAGAGTTCTATAGTGAACACAGCAGGAATGCTAGGTATGAGATATCTAGACAGCTATTCCACATGAGGATGTCTGAGGGACAGAATGTTGGGGATCATGTCCACAAGATGATTCGGCTAATTGAGCAGTTAGAACATCTTGACTTTAACATGGATTTCCAACTGCAAATGGATTTGATCCTTCAGTCCCTTCCTGAGTCATTTGGAAATTTTGTGACAAATTTCTATATGACTAAGCAGGAATGCACCTTGGCTGGTTTGCTCAACATGCTAGTTATTGCCCAAAAGAATATGCCGAGCAATAAAAGAAAAGAGGTAGCTTTGATTACATCTTCTTATGCTGGAAAGTCCAACAAGAAGAAGGGCAATAAGAAAAAGAAACCTCAAATTCCTGGTCCTTCCAAGAAAATAGCTAAACAGAAAGGGACGACTAAAGCTGATGGAGGCAAAGGAAAGGGTTTCCACTGCCAACAGGATGGGCACTGGAAAAGGAACTGCCTAGAGTATCTTGCTTCTCTGAAGGACAAGAAGGATACACCTTCGGAAGGTATGTCCATATCTTGTTATTTAGATTTTGATGATTCTCATAGTTCATCTACAGCTTGGGTTTTAGATACTGGTGCCAGTTCTCACATTTCTTATGATATGCAGGAACTAGCAAAAAGTAGCAGCTTGCGTTCTCGAGATGTTAGACTCCAGATTGGCGATGGCTCAACTGTTGAAGCTTTATCCATAAGATCTAAATCTTTTTACATGTCTGGATATGTTTTGTGTTTGGATAATATTTTAAATGTACCTGATGCTTTTAAGAACATCATTTCTATATCTAGTTTGACTAGAAATGGCTAAGAATTTCAGTTCACAGATGATGTTTGCAATATTTATTTTGAAAATAAATTTGTTGGTTCGGGTTTTATGAATGATGGTCTTTATTATTTGGATAAAAATGACAAACACAAATTGAATGCAAGTGATCTAAATGAATGCAATGCCATGGTGAAAATCAACTCAAGTTCAAAATATATTTGGCACTTAAGATTAGGTCATGTTGCAGAAGATAGGATTGCAAAACTGGAGAAAATGGGGATTCTATGCTCATTAGGTTCTGAACCTACTCTAACCTGTGAATCCTGCCTTCAAGGCAAAATGACAGATTACCCTTTGTTGGACAAGGGCTAAGAGCTGAAAATATTTTGGAGCTAATACATAGTGATGTATGTGGTCCATTTAAAGAAATGGCTAGAGGCGGTTTTCATTATTTTATTACCTTTACTGATGATAAATCAAGGTTTGGGTGTTTGTATTTGATGAAATACAAACATGAATCCTTTGAAAAGTTCAAAGAATTTAAATCTGAAGTAGAAAATCAAATAGGAAAAAGTATTAAAGCTCTTCGATCAGATCGTGGAGGTGAATACTTGAGTACTGAATTTGATGAATACTTGAAAGAGCATAGCATTGTTTCCCACCTGACTCCTCCAGGAACATCACAGCTGAATGGTGTATCTGAAAGGAGAAATCGTACCCTATTAGATATGGTACGCAGTATGATGAGCTATACTGATATGCCAATCTCCTTTTGGGGATTTACATTAGAATAAGCTTTGCATGTTCTGAATAGGATTTCATCAAAATCAGTATCTTCCACACCTTATGAGATATGGCATGGAAGAAAATCAAGTCTTAAACATGTTAAGATTTGGGGTTGTCCAGCTTATATCAAAAAGCTGAACACTGATAAATTAGAAACCAGATCAGAAAAGGGTCGATTTATTAGATATCCAAAAGATAGTTTTGGATATTATTTTTATTTTCCTCCATCACAAAAGGTTGTGGTAAGTAGAGATGCCACATTTCTTGAACAACAATTTGTTCAAAAAGGAGGAAAAGGAAGGCAAATAGAGTTAGAATTAGAGAATTCTGACCAACCAACAGATCAGATGGATATAGATCCATCTTATCAACCTACACCTGTTGATGAAACATCTACTGTAATTTCTCGCAGATCAACCAGGATATCTCACCCACCAGTGAGATATGGTTTTCTTCATGAAGAAGAATAAGAGTTGTCTACTCAGGAAGAAGTAGATCATGGAGATGATCAACTTATTTATGAAGAAGCTATATCAGATATAGACTCTTCAAAATGGATTGATGCTATGAAATTCGAGATTGATTCCATGTATAAGAATCAAGTTTGGGATGTTATTGACCTACTTGAAGGTATTGTACTTATAGGGAATAAATGGGTTTTCAAGAAGAAAATTGGTTCTGATGGAAAGGTAAAGACCTATAAAGTAAGGCTAGTAGCGAAAGGGTTTCGCCAAAGGCAAGGAATCGACTATGAGGAGACTTTCTCGCCCGTTGCCATGCTTAAATCAATTAGGATTCTATTAGCAATAGCTGCATACTATGATTATGAGATTTAGCAGATGGATGTCAAAATAGTTTTTCTCAATGGATACATTGGAGAAAACATTTTCATGGAATAACCTAGGGGTTTTGAATCCCAAGATGGTTCTAAAGTATGCAAGCTAAAACGATCCATTTATGGGTTGAAATAAGCTTCGAAGAGTTGGAACATCCATTTTGATGAAGCCATTAAGTCATTTAGTTTTATCAAAAATGAGAATGAGCCATGTGTATATAAGAAGGTTAGTGATAGTGCTATCACTTTCCTTATCTTATATGTGGATGATATTCTGTTGATATGTAATGACACAGGCATGTTGACAACTGTAAAGGTATGGTTATCAAATACATTCTCCATGAAAGACTTAGGGGAGGCAACCTATATTCTTGGAATTTGAATCTATAGAGATAGAGCGAAAAGAATAATTGGTTTATCCCAAAATCTATTCTTGGAAAAGGTGTTAAAGAGGTTTAACATGCTTGATTCCAAGAGAGGATTGTTACCAGTGAGACATGGTATCCACCTTTCTAAAGAGGTGTCTCCAAAGACACCTGAAGAAAGAGATAAAATGGCCAGGATTCCATATGCTTCGGCTATTGGAAGTTTGATGTATGTAATGTTGTGTACTAGGCCGGATATCGCATATGCTGTTAGTTTGACTAGCAGGTATCAATCCAATCCAGGTTTGGAACACTGGATAGCTGTCAAGAATATCCTTAAGTACTTGAGAAGAACTAAGGATTTATTCTTGATTTATGGAGGTGGTTACTTGCAATTGGATGGTTATACTGATTCTGATTTCCAATCAGATATCGATGATAAAAAGTCTACCTCTGGATTTGTGTTCATTTGTAATGGAGGTGCAGTCAGTTGGAAGAGTTCCAATCAGATATCAATGATAAAAAGTCTACCTCTAGATTCTACTACCGAGGCTGAGTATATTGCTGCATCAGATGCTACAAAGGAAGCTGTTTGGATAAAGAAGTTCCTGATAGAACTTGCAGTAGTTCCTTCCATTGAGTTAGCAGTTCCACTTCACTGTAAATACAATGGAGCAGTCATACAAGCTAAGGAACCCTGGTCTCACCATAAATCCTAACACATAGAAAGGCGCTACCACATTATCAGAGAGATAGTTGGGCGAGGCGATGTAGCCATGCAGAAAATAGCATCAGCTGAAAATCCAGTTGATCCATTCACTAAGCCTATATCACAAACTCAACTAGACTGACATTTTGAGAAGATGGGTCTAAGATATTGTAATGAATGGCTCTAGTGCTAGTGGGAGATTGTTAGTAGTATGCCATAGAGCATATCATTTAGTATGTATCTTGTACATGTTTTATTAATAAAAGGCATTTTTACTTTTTCGTTTACATAATATATTTATGTGTAATAGAAAAGGTCCATTGATATTTTGTTAGAAATTCTATTCTTAAGTTGTTAAGAATATGAGTGACAGTATTTCTAGTACAAAATATCATAAATTGGTTCACAATCGAGGATACTTCACACAGAACATGACTTATCCAGAAAGATTGTATTCATGTTTATTCCCAATGTATTTATATGAGATATAAATAAGATGGAATGGTGAGTCTCATGCCATATAATAAACATGATAGGCACTTATGCATGATAAGTAGGTCGAACCAGTGACATTTATGACAAGCACATAGAGTTTACTCTTATCAATGCATTGTCATAAATCATATCAGTGCATATAATCTTTAGACCTGAGATAGCACAGTTATCTTGTATAGGTGGTTTGAGTTTGATACTGCTTTCATACTTGTACTATGTATGGGTATATAGGCATGTGTTGGTTCTTACTAGTTATATATGGAGGCAGGTGTTGATCCAGATGGAATTTGTTACCCTCAGTAAATAGGGATAAAATCCTACGTTCATTTAATTGTTCTTGATATTTCAAGTTTCTGACAAGGACAGATAGATTTAATCAGAAAAGAGTTTCTGATGAGAAAAATCTTTTTAATCAAGAACTGGAATTAAAAGAGAACATAATATTCATAATAAATGGAGTTTGACATAAACTATGACTCCAGCTCGAATTGGAATTTTGTAACAGAGAGATTCTATTGCATGGTAACATATGATTATAGGTTCATTAAAGGTAAACCTTATTATTGATTGGGTGGCCATGGCATGCTATGCTAGGTGTTAACCATGGTCTATGAGGTGCATGAAATGATTTAGAGAAATCATTTATGGTAAGAAAGACTTCTGATGATATTAAGAGTTGATATCATATGTCATTGCTAATTAGTGATGAGCCTAGTAAGTCACACACATACACAAGTAATCACCAAGTTAAATGTGATTTAATTAATTAGTTAAAGAGTTTAATTGATTAATTAAATAGGTTTAGTTTATAATTAGATTGCAAAGTCCCTAGCATGGCTTGAAACCAAATCTAGGTTATTGGATGTATAATATAAGTTAAATTTATATTTAAAGTGTTTAAATGTGAATTTAATTATGAGAAATTAATTAATAGAGATTAATTAATTAATTTATATTTGATATAAATTGATTAGAAGAAGAGAAATAATTATTTTGAGTTGAGCACTCAAAATTAAGACACAAGGATATTTTGGTCATTTCACAGGGTGACATGTGGCACCATGAGATGGTGACATATGGCACTACACATAAGCTTGCCATTTGTCTTTTAATCATGTAAGATGATCAAAGTTAAGATTAAATCTAAGTTTAACACTTGGCATAATGTGATTGGGTCAATTAAACTAAGAGCCAATCAGAAGATGACATATGGCAAGGGTTTTAAGTGATGACCTAGCTGTATAAGGGAAAGGATGAAAGAACAAAATGCAATCTGCTATTCTCTCATTTTGTGCTGCCACCTTTGAGGCTCTCATCCTCTCTTCTTCTTCATCTCTCATCAATTCAAAGAGAATTCCCAACATTCTCTTGAATTAAAATTGCTAGAAATCATTTATAGTGTCCTATATATATCTATAACATCTCTAAAGGCAAAACCTTAATTTCTAATTGATTGGAAAGGCTTGAGAAGCTATTCAAGGGGCTGCCATTGTTGATCTTGGTGTGGACAAGCTAGAGGGACAAAATTTGGTGTCCTAGGTGCATCCCAAAGGTACCAAACACAACTACAGTACATCAAAATGTTAGTGCACATGTTCTTGATTTAATCTAGGGTTCTAATAAATTAATTTGTTAATTCTAAAATCCTAAATGAAAAATGTAGATCCAAAAACATATTAAAAGTGTTTTAATATGCTGTTTAACATTGAAATCAATTAGGTAAATAATGAATCTTGCATAATGCATGAGACCCTAGAACAAAATTTTTGAATTCAATGTTCTAAGCTAATATTTTTCATGCTTCCAGTCCTACACAACTGATCTCTAATTTACCATTATCCGGTCTCTTTCATCGTGCATTGAATACTAGGAAAACATTAAATATTTCGTTAACCGAGGCATCGTTTTGGGTTTCGAGAGCATTAAATGTTTGAGGCTATATATAGGAGAGGGGGGGGGGGGTCTTATTTTCACTTTTGCTCTCATTCTCTCCTCTCGTTCTCTGAAGTCTTTGACTAGTTTTTTTTGCTTCTTTTCTTATTTTTTCGGCAACATTTTTTATTTAAGTAGTTACTTTGATCTTTTTCTGATCATCGTCTCTTCATTTACTTGAAAATGAGTGGTACCGATAGTCAAAGGGAGGCGAGCCCCCTTTTCCTTCACATTTCATGGACCTCGAAAGAAAATGAAGCGATTGGACCAAGCGGGAGGGATGAGATTACTGTTCTGACCTCTCACCCACAAGTTTCAATCTCCGGGAAGGAAGCTCTTTTGATGGATGAGGTAGCATCGGTCCTTAATCATTTCGATCTGGCCAAGATCAATCAAGAATACAACCTCCTGGTCGACGCTTCCGAACTCATCTGGTGTAATGGGGATCTCAAGGTTGATCACTTCTTTGAGGAGGGAGACCAAATAATGGTGTACGAGGAATAGTTAAAGGTTATGCTCTGCTTTCCCTTGGAGCCATTTTACAATGATCGCATTTGTATTGCCCAAGTACATCCAAACTCGTGGCGAACTCTTATGGCCTTCTGAGGTTTGTGCCGAGCCAAAGGCCTTGAGCCCACAGTGAAGGTTTTTACCGAACTGCATCGGCTCACTGACTAAAAGAATGACAAATATTAGTTTTTCCAAGTGAAGTCGACTTGTAGGCTCTTCACTGATGTTCCCTCCTCGCTGAAAAATTGGAAAGATCGGTTCTTTATCCTGCTGAGCAGAGATCCCCACGGCTTCGAGGGTATTCCATGGAGCTGAAACTACCTGGTCGAGAGGTCGAAAAAGAAGCTGGACCTCAATGAGGTCGAAGATGCGATGGTAAAGGAGCTAAAGAGCCAAGAGATCTCTCATAGATTCCAATGCTTAGATGTGATCGAGGCTGAATTAAAATGGTAGCTAACTAATGTGATTGCCCAAGAGAACATCCCACTCTAACTCTCTGATCTTGGGCCTGGAAAGGGTAAAATCCTTGTCTTAAACCTCTTGACAATACAAACTCACTAACTTTACTTTGTGCCAAGTATGGCTGGAGGTGAGGTTGACAAGGCAGCTCGGAAGAGAAAAAGAGAGCTCGCCAAAAAAGTATTGGATAAGAAAGAAGCCACTGCTGCTGCTGCGAGGGCCGAGCTAAAGGCCTAAAAATGAGCTCGGCTGGAAGAGACGAGCTCACTAGCCCAATCTCAGGCTAAACCGGCTACAGAGGGATTGATCCCTGCCACGGAACAACCCATCGCACAACCTTCGATCTCTGTCACTCAACCTCTGGTCACTGTTGCTTCAGAGGCCGGACCTCAGGGTAGGCGATCCCATCCGGATGATCACTCTTCTGAGGTGCTTAGATACTAATTAGTTCATTGGAGAGGAATTGCACCGTGTGAGGCAACTTAGACCTGGCCCAGGTTACTGGCACTTCAATTTACCTCCCTGAAAACCGAGCTCGAATGGCCCCGGAGAGCATCGAAGAACTCCTCAGCTAGTCGATGAGTCTAAGCTTGGAAGCGATCGCTAACCATCATATGATTAGTCAAAAGATCAATTTTTTAAGGATGGAGATGTTGAAGGCAGTTCAGGAGGCTATAGGTTCCAAGAGTCAGCTCTCAGCTGCGAATGCTAGAATCTTAGAGCTTGAGAAACAAGTGAGGTCTTCTAAAGAACAAACAGCTCAGTTACAGAAAGAACTCGAGGATGTGCAAGCTAGTCGAGCTACCGACGTAGCTAAATTTTCTAAGGAGATAAAGGTGAAAGAGAAAGAGGCCTTAGAAAAGGAAGCTGGCGTTTATGTGCAGGCCCATGGCGATCTCCTAGTCGAGCTAGTCAAACGTTATCCTGAGGAGGACTTCACTTGGATCAAGAAACTTGCTCTGGGTATTGATGTTGAGAGCCATGATGAACCGAGGGAAGAGAGGGAGAGCATTAATCTACCTGAAGATTGGGCTGGGGAGGACCAGTCCATTGTGTGACCTTTGTAAAATTTTGAATGATCAATGAAATATTTTTCTTTAAGATCTATCTTTTGGTACTGTTCTTATTGAGATTAGGCTATCATGAGACCATCATTTAATTATAAGTTTAGTACATTCAAAAGCTTTAGAGATCGAACTAACAAAACCTAACACTAAACTAAAGCAGGCACATGCAATTGAACTTTATTGAGATCGGATAACCTTATGATCGAACTTTCAAGCTTGAAACAAAAAAAGCAAGATATTATTGAGGTCGGATAATATGCATGCGAGAATTGAATTTTGAACTTAAAGATCGAAAAAATAAACATTTGAAAAATTGATTAACATTAAAACTGTAACAAGTATATAGGATTGAAGTCTTATGATCGAATATTGAACAATTTTTATACTTTCAAATTTCTTTGGAAACACTTAGTTATTCGGGAGACAATTCAAAAACATTGAGTTCGGGAAACAATCTAAATGAGTTCGAACAACTATCTGAGCATCATTGAGTTTAGTCAACCATCCGAACATCATTGAGTTCGGTCAACCATCCGAACATCATTGAGTTCTGTCAATCTTGAGATCAATCTATTTTAAGAGCAATTTATTGAAATCGAATGGCATTGAGATCAGACCTCACATTAGAAAAAAAAAATCAAAATATTCATGACATAACTTTATAGCTTATGGGAAGAAAATAATTACATGATTAAAGTACAAAACGCAGATTTATTGTCTAGCCAAAATATAGTGTCTACACATATATAACTAGTCGGAATCAATACGTGTCTATATACTCCTACATAGTGCAAGCATGAAAGCAGCATCAAACTCAAACTACCTATATACAAGATAACTGTGTTATCTCAGGTAAAGAAATTATATGCACTCTTATGATCAAGATGACCTTGTATTGACAAGAGTAAACTCCATGTACAAGTGATCTTATGTCACTGGTTCGGCCTACTTATCTTATAAGTGCCCACCATGTTTGTAATATGATATGAGACTCAGCATTCCATCCCATTAGTATCTCATACTAATCCATAAAAACAAATATAAGTGACAATCTTTCTAGATAAGTCATTCCCAATGAAGTATCTTTGATTGTAAACTAAATTTATAATATTTGTACTAAAATGTTCTGTCACTCATATTCTTAACAACTTAAGAATAGAACATCTAGCAAGATATTAAAAGATATTTTCAATTAAATTTAAATCATTAAAATTTAAAAGAAAATAATATTTGCCATTAAATGGGAAATGAATGGTTACAAGATACAATACAATGATATACTCTAGGGCATACTACTAAATGTAATTATAATTTCAAAACGATAGAGAAATTAATTCAAATAATATTTTTATCAATTTGTGAATAACTATTAAAATTGATATAAAAATAAAAGCATTGACTAATATTAATAATGTTAGCAAATATTTGAATTGCTTTTGTTAATTAAGTAATCCAATTAGACTAATTGCTAAAATGAAACTAATGTGAAAATTTGATATTAAATTGATAAAAGTAAAATGTTTGACTAAAATTGAAAAACTTATAAAGGTTTTGATTTATTTAGTCATTAAGCCATTAAATAATCTTATAAAATTTATTTGAATAGATAAAATTTGAAATGAATGAGTATTTAAAATTGATATTATGATTTTTTTATTATATTTTAATACAAAATTAAATTTTGTTTTATTATAAATGATTAATTATAAAAAGTCTAAATAGTTTTTATGAATAATATTTTTTAAAATTTTAAATAAATTTGTAAACTGTAATATTTTATTGAAATAAAAAAATTTATTTGAAAGTAGGACTAAGTAGTAAAAAAAATTAAAGCACGCTTTCTTTAATTTTATTTAAAACTTTTTATAATTTTATTCTATTTACCTAAATTAGTTAAAATTCAAATGTAAATATAATAATTTCATTAAAATTTTCAATACAAATTATTTTTTAATTTATTATATTAAAAAATAATAAATTAAAAAATAATTTAAGAATATAAAAGTATATTATTTTTATTTTTATTTTAATGAAAATGAAACAAATGAAAAATTGTTTATATATAAAAATAAATTCTAAGTTTGGTTAAATTTATATTTTTATCAATATCGATTTTTTTTTGAAAAAGACTATATATTTGTGACTGATAAAGTGATTATTTACTTGAATTAGATTAAAAATTCAAATTATTAATTTTAATATTTAGTTAAAACTTATCTATTGCTAATATTTATTTTTTAAAATAATTAGAAATCTGTAACAAATAAAATAGTTATAATTGAATATAATTAGAATTGCATATCAATTAATATAAATGTAAATTTTTATTCAATTAAATATTTACTTTTTAATAATAATTTTATAACTAAGCGAAGGATTTTTTTTTTTTTCAATTATTTCCCTCCTTTCCACTTTTATATATATAATTAAAATATTTTTTTTTTCATGATTTGTCCTGTAAATTTAGATCAATTTGCTATTAGTGAGGGCTTAAATGAAAAGATTGCCCTTTTGATAAAGATAATTTCTATTCATCTTCACAACATCTTGATGCGATCTATGTGGACATGAAGGTGTATTACTCATGAACCCATGTATATTTGTTCTACAGAGGCTGACAAATGACAAACTGTAATTCTGAAGAGAGAAGGGAGATGCTATCAATCGATGAATAGCAATAGAGTTTGCAATAACCCAAAACCAATTTAGTATTTGAAGAAAAAGATGAGAAGGAGAGTAGTGGGATATTCAGATTCTCCATTTATCTTAAAAAGAATGGTAATCAATTTCACTTGCAAATCTGCCTCAGATCAAAAATGTTTGGGAGTAAAGAAGCTAGAAAGTTAGAAGTTGCTTGCTGATCTAATAATGATCCAACAATAGAAAAGCAGATTTAAAATCAATAAATAAGATCCAGAGATTGCATTAACTTCCACAAGATCACAGTACAGAATGAACGTGTATGTGAAAACATGTATTGCTATAAATTAAGTGGTCTCATTTACATCTGCAACAAGTGTTGTAACAAGCGGGACAAAATCAAAATATTGAGTCAATGAGTCAAAAAATTGTTTTACTTAATTTAAATAAAAAATTGTATAGAATAATAAATCATTTATTGAGAGAAACAAAAATATAATAATACATGTAAATTTTTATATGTAAAAAGAATAGAGTAAAAACAAGAAATTACAAATGTGGCCCTTATACTTTAATGACCTAATTTTAAAATTAATGGACCAAGTAATTAAAATTTTAAAAATTAATGAATACCCTAGCTTATTTAATATTGGGGTTTATTCTAGTAATTATTATTTGATAATTAATAGCTTAAATACATTAACTATTTTTTTATGTTGAATTTTAATTGTATTTTTTTTGGACCATTCAATTATTTAATTGGGCCAATAAAATATTTTTTTCAATAAAAGTTTTTTTTAAAACTTTGTAAGAACTAATTTCTTATTTTAACAATTAATTTTAAAATTAAAATATTCTAATTTTTAATTTAGAATAACAACATTTAGAGTACTTTAATGGCTTTGTAATATTGATAATGAAATTACTCATTTATTAGTCATTTTGCCTTTGCGTTACATGAATTATTTATTATTTTATTTTTAAATCAATTTATTAAGTATTTTTATATTTTTTTTTATTTTTATAATCATATTACAAGATTTTATTAAGATAAAGTTTTAATTAATTAAAATTTATTTAAAATTTTGATGGATAAATAATTTATTATTTTTTAAATTAATTAATATAGTCATATATCAATAAAATGATAAACAAAGTAGGCAAAAAAAGTCATGACATGACAATCTTTAAAATATCATTATTCAAATTTTTAGACTTTAAATATGAAAAACATTTTTAAAATTAATTATATGAATAATTTTTATTGAATACTTATATATATACATATAATTTTTTAAAAAATAATTTATCAATTTTAATTAAGAAAATATATTTTTATAGATATATAATATGATAGTTACAAACTTAAGTATTTCAAAATTTTTAAAAAAATTATGATATATTACATGCCAATTTTTTAAGTACTCCCATTAAATTATGTGGCATGCTCTTGTAAAGTCATTTATAAGGTTCAAATATATATATATATATATATATATATATATATATATATATATATATATTATTTTATATTATTTTTTAAATTAATTAATATAGATAGCAGTAAAAAGATAAATAAAGCGAGTATTTTTATTAAAATTCTTAGATTTTAAATACAAAAAATGTTTATAAAATATATATTTAAATTTTATAAATAATTTTCTAATGAACAATTATTTAAATATATATTTATATATATATATATACTTATATATTAATATAATTTTTTTAAAAAAATAATTCACCATTTTCTAAATCTACCTGAAAACTTAGCTTAAAAAATATTATTTTTTTATAGATATTTAGTAAATATAATAAACATAATTTTATAATATTCCATATTGTAACCTTAAGAATTTTAAGATTCTTAAAAGATATAGTAAAAAAAATTAAATAATTTTTTTATAAAATAAGATTTTAATAGTTGAAATTTGTAAACATCTAAATAAGAAGTTGATATTTAATATTATAAAATAATTTTTATATAAAAATTATATAAAAAAATTTAAAAAAGGGAGCTTTGTCGCATGACCTTTTTAAGCTTCCTTATTAATGTAGGTGACACGTTACAGTTAAGCCATTTTGAAGGCTCAGTTTTAATATATATATATATATATATACACTTGAATTTACAATTTTTTTTGGCAAGTTTTCATTTTTTAAATGTCATGTATGACCATTTCATTACCAATGCTATCAAAATCAAAAGTATTTTTTTAATATGTAATTTAAAGAATTATTAAATAATTGATTTCTATTCAATTTAACAGTCAAGTCATAATTAAAAAAAAATATTCGATTTGTAGTTATAATATGTAATATTAGAGACAACAATTAAGACTTTATTAAAATATAATATTAAAAATTTTTTTATTATATATATTAATTTTCTTTTTTTTACAAAGTCAATAGTGTCAACCGAAGGAAATTGAAGAGTTCAACGGAAAAGAAGGGCCTAAATTCTTGTTGCTCACATGAGCATTTTTTCCATTAAAAATTTTTTCTCTTCTGACTAACGATAATAGAATGGCCAATTTATTAATTAAAATAAAATTTAAAGACTAAACTGTTAACTAAATTTATAATATGGACTGATTTATAGATTTTATTAAATTTTAAGAACTTAATTACAATTTACTATATAATATATAAATGTTTAAAGAGAGAAGAGAATATTAATTTTGCTCAAATTGCTCTTTTTTATTTATAATATTTATAATTATATTATTTAATTTAATTTTATAATTTATATAAATTTAAAATTTTTGATACTTAAAATTTAATTATCTATATAATTTTAGAGTTTATATAAATCTAAAATTCTTAATTCTACTTATATTAAAATTCTACTTAATTAAATTTTTATTATAATATAATTTAAATTTTTTAAAAATACCTTCAAGATTTATACTATTTATAAAAATAAGAATATATTTTATTTATATAAATCACTTTTTAATGAATCCTAATACATTTCTATCTCTATCTTATATTTATTTATGTGAAAATATTTTTAATATAATTACATTTGAATTTACCTAAATGGATAAGAAAATAAATTAATTTTGACCATTCAAACATAGGAATTTTTTTTTGAAATTTTCTTTTAATTTAATTTCTTGTAAGTTCATTTTAAAAATATTTTAGATAAAAAAATTATTTTTTTAATTATAAATATATTTCTGAAATTCTTAATTATCGCATTAATATATAAATTAGTTTTAATTAAAATTAAATTTATAAATCCTATGTAAATACTACTACATATATACATACATAAACACATACAATACAGAAAAATATTATAAAAAAAATTAATATTCGTTAATTTATGAAAAAATATTTAATTAATACGTAATATATAATAAAATTATAAAAATATAAATTTTTAAATAATATATAATTACATACAAAACATATAAAATAAATTATATATATGAGAAAAAAAATTAAATTGATGAATATATTATTTAAAAAATTAATAATTAACATAATATGTTTGGCTTGAGTTTAATTATAAAATTAATATAATTAATATAATAATTGAAATTTATAAAACTGATTTTTCTTATTTTAAAATGATAAAAAGTGCTAATGTGAGTATATATATATATATATATATATATATATATATATTAAATTCATATATTTTATCAATAAAAAAATTTAACATAAAAATATATGAATTAATAAAATAATAAATAGTTAAATTTATATATTTATAAAACACTTATAATTATAAAATTATATTATAATAATAAATTTTTCATAATAAATTTTATTAAAATAATTTTTTATTTTTATTTTTATTAATTTAATCTAAAAATAATAAATACACATAATATATATATATAATAAAAAATAAAAATTATTATATAATAATAATAATAATAATAATAATAATAATTAATATATTAATATCATAAAAAATTTAATAAAAAATTATATATAATAATATTAAATTATGATACAGACAACGAGCGCCTAAAAAGTGCAATGCACATTTAGAAAATGACTAGTTTCTCAAAAGAGACATGTCTTGGTGTGGAAGAAATTTAGTTCTTTTACTGGGACAGAAAGTCGAGACAGAAAGTCGAGCATGAGAAAACTTCATTAATTTCTAAGCCAAAGAGCATTTCAATTAAGGGAAATCTTAATATTAATATAATTCAAATATATATATATATATATATATATATATATATATAATTATTTAAATATGTAATAATAAGTTAATTTCATAAAAGAAACTACATAAAAATTAACTTTTTTTAAAATAGGCCTATTGATAAAAAAAAAAAAAAAACGTTAAATTATTGTGTGTTTTGATAAATTTATCAAATCTTTTAAAATTTAATAAAAATATCAGAAATTCAAATTTTGTTAAAATTGTAGTCACTTTTACATTACCTGACCTCTTGATCTATCTGAAAAAATAGCTAAATTTTTTGTCATTTTTATCAAATTTTAAATAATTGAATAAATTCACAAAAACACATAATAGTTTAACTTTTTTTTTTACCAATAAGCCCTTAAAATATATGTAAAACTATTAAATTATTATATATGAAATATATCAATATTATTTTAGTTTTAATGATATAAAAAAATTAAATAATGTATTCTATTATAAAATATTTCTCTAATGAATTCTATTTATTTTAATACAAGTTAGTTTACTTGTAATTTCTAATATTATATATATATATATATATATAACTCCGCTAAGTAGTTTGTGCTTAGCCGGTCCCAAGTCCGGATAAAGGAGGAAGGTTGCGGCAGGTAACAAGCAACGTAAAAATTTCGTCACACCTTATGATATGGATTCAAATGATATAAAAGTTGGGGCGTCCTCTACTAACGACATGCTACATCAGAGCCCGGGTGTAGTGAGAAATATGCAAGGGTGTAGGGCATTCAACGAAAGCGATGCGCCATGTTGACGCCTGGGTGTGGTGTTAAGTGAGCAAAGGTTCCCACATCATGGACGGGTGTGGGTAAAAAAGTTAGTCCATAGGATAGATTGTAGAACAGATAGTGGAACAGAACACAAGATAGACATAGAAAATAACAGAAGATATCATAGAAGGAGACCAATTAGGAAGGAGCAGGATAGGAGGAGGATCAGGGTTGGTACTTGGAATGTTGTATCACTTACAGGAAAATTAATGGAGCTTGTGGATACCTTGGAAAGGAGAAGGGTGAATATTGCTAACATTCAGGAGACTAAATGGGTAGGAGAGAAAAGTAAGGAAGTAGGTAATTCAGGGTACAAACTATGGTTTACCGGAAAGGAGAGAAACAAAAACGGAGTGGGCATAATCATAGACAGGACATTGAAAGATGCAGTAATAGCTGTGAAAAGAGTAGGAGATAGAATTATACTAGTAAAGCTAGTACTAGAAGGAGAAACAATAAATATAGTTAGTGCTTATGCCCCACAAATAGGACTAGACAGAGAGTAAACAAAAGTTTTGGGAAGATATGGATGATTTAATGTAAAGCATACCGAATGAAGAAAATGTTTTCATTGGTGGAGATTTGAATGGATATGTAGGAAGTAATAGACAAGGTTATGAGAATGTTCATGGAGGTTTTGGTTTTGGCAGTAGAAATGAGGAGGGAAAAAGCATCCTGGATTTTGCTATGGCATACGACCTAATACTAGCAAATACCTACTTTATAAAAAGAGAGTCACATTTAGTGACTTTCAAAAGTGGGCAACATAGAAGCCAAATCGACTTCCTCTTAACCAGGAAGACAAATAGAGCTCTATGCAAGGATTGCAAGGTCATTCCAGGAGAGGCTTTAACAAGTCAACATCGGTTGGAAGTCTTGGATGTCAAGTTTAGGAACAATTCAAGTAAGGTCAGAAGAAATAGTGTAGCTTGAACAAAGTGGTGGGAGTTCAAAGGAGTAAAGCAAGTGAAGTTCAAAAATGAGCTTCACGAGTCCGAAGTATGGAAGCTGGGTATGGAGGCTAATGATATGTGGATACAGATGGCATCAAAGATTAGAGAAGTAGCTAGAAAAGTACTTGGAGAGTCTAAAGAACATGGACCACCCTCAAAAGAGAGATGGTGGTGAAATGAGAAAGTATAAAAGGCAGTGAAGAGAAAAAGGGAATGGTATAAGAAATTACCTAAATGTGATAATAATGAGGCATATAAACAGTACAAGATTGCAAAGAAAGAGGCAAAAAAGGCATTTAATCAAGCAAGAGCACAGGCCTTTGAAAAGTTATATGAGAAACTTGGAACTAAAGAAGGGGAGAAAGATATTTATAGATTAGCAAGGAGGAGAGAAAGGAAATGTCAAGATCTTAATCAAGTTAGGTGCATTAAGGATAAAGAAGGAAAAGTGTTGGTGAAAGATGAGGACATTAAAGAAAGATGGAGAAATTATTTTAATGATCTCTTTAATAATAGTCAAAATGGTAATAGCGTGAATATCGACTATAGAACAATAGAAAAGAATGTGAATTATACTAGAAGGATTAGATCTTTAGAAGTAAAGGAAGCACTTAAGAGAATGAAAGTGAGTAAAGCCTGTGGACCCGATGAAATACCAATTGAAGTGTAGAAGTTTTTGGAAGATATGGGAGTGGCATGGTTAACTAAATTATTTAATAAAATTCTAAACTCAAAGAAAATGCCTGATGAATGGAGGAGGAGTATTTTAGTACCTATTTTTAAAAATAAGGGAGATATACAGAGTTGCTCAAACTATAGGGGAATTAAACTCATGAGTCATACTATGAAGTTGTGGGAGAGAGTTGTGGAGTATCGACTACGTCATGATACTTCTATTTCTCTCAATCAATTTGGTTTCATGCCTGGTCGTTCAACTATGGAAGCGTTATTTCTCATTAGAAGCTTGATGGAGAAATATAGAGATGTGAAGAAAGATCTATACATGATTTTTATTGATTTGGAGAAGGCTTATGATAGTGTTCCAAGAGATGTCTTATGGAATGTGTTAGAACAAAAGAGGGTATCTATTAGGTACATGCAAGTGTTGAAAGATATGTATGAAGGAGCAACTACTATTGTGCATACAGTGGAAGGGGAAACAAGAGATTTTCCGATCTCAATTGGATTACACCAAGGATCAGCCATAAGCTCTTACCTTTTTACATTAGTTTTAGATGAATTGACGAAACATATACAAGAGAGTATTCCTTTGTGCATGATGTTTGCGGATGATATTGTTCTGATAGATGAGACACGAGAAGGAGTCAATAGAAAGTTAGAGCTTTAGAGAAGTACTCTAGAGTCGAAGGGTTTTAAGTTAAGTAGAACGAACACAGAATACATGCATTGCAAGTTCAGTGAAAGCCAAACTGATGATAGGGAAGGAGTTAGTTTGAATAGAGTTGTACTGTCCCAAAGTAATCACTTTAAATATCTAGGCTCAGTCCTTCAAGTAGATGGGAGATGTGAGGAGGATGTTAAGTCATAGGATTAAAGCCGGATGGTTAAAGTAGAGACGTGCCACGAGAGTTTTATGTGATCGTAAGATTCCCAATAAGTTGAAAGGAAAATTTTATCGTACAGCCATACGACCGGCTATGTTATATGGTAGTGAGTGTTGGGCACTGAAAGAGTCGTATGCGTCTAAGATAAGAGTTGCAGAGATAAGAATGTTAAGGTGGATGAGTGGCTATACTAGACTAAATAAAGTCCGTAATGAGAGTATTAGAGAAAAGGTAGGAATGGTGCCAATTGAAGATAAGTTGAGAAAAAGAAGATTGAGGTGGTTTGGTCATGTGAAGCATAGACATACGGAGGCTCCAGTTAGACAATGAGAGCAAATTAGGTTAGAGGATATCAAGAAAAAAAGGGGTAGACCTAAATTGATTTGGAGGAGAGTAATACAACATGACCTAGAAGCATTACATATTTCTGAGTATTTAATCCAAAATCGTTTAGAGTGGAAAAAGCGAATCCATATAGCCGACCCCAAATTTTTGGGATAAAGGTTTAGTTAAGTTAAGTTGATATATATATATATATATATATATATATATATATATATATATATATATATATATATATATATATATATAATATTTAATTGTGTAATTTTAATGGTTGATTATATTTTTTTTAAGAACCTGATAATATTAAAATTAAATCTATCTTTTGCTTAATACAAATATTTCCAAAGCTTATACAAATAGGTTCTAATTTATGTAACCCACTCAAAATATTTAATTAAATAATTAGGCACTAATTACGCAACTAAACAAGTGGCATATGCATATCACATGACACCAGAAATTTTAAATCCTTTGGTCCAAGAGAATACTGATCACTGCAAGAGAATGAAGGTTTGATGAGTTGAAATTGGCTATAAAAGAAACAAGTATTTAAGAATTCAATTAAAACCCTCGCCAAGAATAGATGGATTAACTAAATAACTAATCATTTAACTCAGATTTCAACGAGAATGTCAAATGGCATTTGCTTGATTCCTTTTTCAACGAGAATGTCAAATGGCATTTGCTTGATTCCTTAGATAACAGAATTGTCAAATACATCCTTCAGCCTTGTTAGAGACAGTGACCCTGTAACAAAATCTTAAGCCTATGTTCATTGTATGCACTCATTGACAGACTGGATCACAATCTCAAGTATGGTGCCATAAACATGGGGTAAGGATTTATTTATTTTTGCTTTTAATCTTCTTATGTTGATCTTAGTTTATGCAATATTATTATGCTAATTGGTTTTTAATTTTTTTAACAGAAAACTGGTTATGGAAGTCTCCTGCACCTGGACACCTTAAACTATGGGTGATTGGATTAGTAGTTTGCCTGATGAAATTCTATTCCTCATAATTTCTAAACTTGCTTTTGAATCTGCCATTCAAACCATTTTCCTTTCAAAGAGATGGAGACTTCTATGGGAGACAGCTCTAGTGCAGCATGGAACTGAGGAGGACGCTGCTCAAGCTATATGTGATTTTCTTGCCAATTTTAATGAGCAAGATCCATCCAAGAATACCAGGAAGTTTCAGTTTCATTTCATCAATGGCAGTGTCGTCTTAGCTATTATTGCTCCTAACAACAAGCTTCATCTTGATTTCTCTTCTGGGAAGCAAGAAATTCACAGGCAGTTTAAGTTGCAATTAGAGTTCAATAATCCCCAGAATTTTGCCTGCAGCTGCAGCCAACCATCTCCTTCTCTCTCTGCCTTCTCTGTCAAAAGTCTTCATTTGATATCTGTCAACCATCTGACAAATGATGCCGTTTCTTCCATGTTAAAAAATTTTATGTTTCTTGAAACCTTGAGAATCACAGGCTGCAATTTCTTACAATCTTTGAGTATAGGTTCTGATACAAAGCTTTTGAATTTGATAATCTTTGATTGTCTGCAATTAGAGTTTCTGCACATCAGATCTTTTAAGCTTCGAATGTTCCGATTTCGAGGACTATTACCTTCATTTTGGCTTGAATATCACTATAATTTGGCTGATGCATTTCTTGATTTCAGACAAGGCCCAAAGAGTAATAGCTTCAGTAGCTGTGACTTTGACTCAGTCCTGCTAGCCATAAAGAATGTAAAAGTTCTGACTCTATGCAAATGGACATTTCAGGTATTTTTTATGTTGCTTGTTAGTTGTTAATTACTTATTAATTACACAAATCTTGATTGATTTATTGTGGAATAAGTCATTGCAAGGCATTATTAATATAATCTTCAAATCTTGTTGCTGCAGGCATTGATTTGTCCATCACTATCCACATTTCTTGCAGAATTTCAGTTCTATAATCTAGAAGAGTTATGGTGGATTGATAATTCAGAACAAGAATATGATAGTGATCCCTTAATCTCGTTCCTGAAACTATGCCCTTCATTAGAGCGACTCTTTGTTACAGTAAGTTTCTTTCCAAGGCTCATGGCTCATGCCATGGCATTTGTAGATTCTAATCCCAATGAGTTAATTCAAAATGTGCAGATTGATCCTAAAAGTTACTGTGTGGAGAGATCTGCAACATGTTCAATACAAGCTGGTAGGAATACAAAACTGCAACGTCTAAAACTGGTGAAATTAGATGGTTTTACAAAAGAGGCAGATGAGACCCTCTTGGCTGAACATTTAGGAGAAGTTGTGACTAGTGAGCCACTAATCCTAGCATCAGCTGATGGGATTTGCCTTCGGAAGCTGATTCATGATCCCTTGTACCAGCCAAAGCAGCAGTCACATGAAAGGAAGTGTTCTTATAAATCTGTGGAAGTAAAAGATATGAATATGTTATGTCCAAAGCATGTTCATATGGGTTTGTAGAAATATTGCAGAAAATAATTTTTATATGAAAAATATTTTTTTTTGTGAAAGTTGTTTTTCAAAAAAATATTTTCGACTGATTGACTATAATGTTAAACTAATAGTATGTATTTGTATCATTTATGTGTAAGTGTTTTTACATTTTAATAAGATTGTCAAGCTCTATAAAATTACTTAATTTTTTCTTTAATTGGAAAATTTTTTTGTTAACTTATTTTGTGAGTGCTCCAAACACTAAAAAATGTGAAATAATGAGAAAAATTTTCGATGTATAATGGCAAGAACTATTAACATCAATGGCCACCTAAGTTAGAAAAAGATCCACAGGTAAAATCAGAATACTTTGGAGCCGACTGACAAACTATGCTTTCAACAACTAAATAAAATATTCATAATAAACTATGAACATTTACTTGAAATTAATTCTCTGAATTTAGCAATCATACTTTTAAAGCTAAAATTAAACACCCACTAAATTTCTATTTTAAAAAAAGAAAAAGACTAATTATAAAGAGCAATTAATGGAAAATAACTTGTGTATAAGAAATATTTTTTTACAAAAATTGTTTTTTAATAAAATGTTTTCCGTGAAAAAACATTTTCAATGTTTAACTTTAACGTTAAACTAATGATATGTGTTTATATATTATATTATAAATATTTTTAAATTTTAATAAGATTATCAAAATTCAAAAAATGACTTTTTCTGTTAAAAAAAGATAGTCACTTTTTAGTTTTTATTTTAATAAGAAAAATATTTTCTATTGACTCGGTATCCGAGTGTTTCAAATATTAGAAAATGCAAAAACTATTCTTGAAGTAATATTTTTCACTAAACAAACGGAGCCAAAACTCAAAACACAACTCCAAAAAGAGAATAAACCATGTAATTTTAGGAATTACATTGTTTTTAATTAATGAATTACTTTATAAATGATTTCTTGTAATTATGATTCTTTGTAAATTGAATATTTTGATACAGTTGCACTTACTTCCCCAACATCTTGAAATTTATCTTCGATAATGTGAATTTAGTTAATTACTGCGGAATACTTTTCAATTATGTGCTAGAAAGTTGTTTATATATATATATATATATATATATATATAACTGAGAGGATAAAGAGAAATAAATTTATTAACATTTGTGCAGCAAAGAAATAAGAGGAAAAAAAAAAAAGATGAAGGAGAAAGAAAGGATCAAAAGAAAGAAAGAATGATACTATGAAAGAAAAATAGAGATATTTTTTCATATATTTTAGGATTTAAATTTTTTTTAAATATAAATAATATATTTTTTTAATTGTAGGAACTTGCAACTATTTGCAAGTTCAGAATTTAGAGATAAATAATTCTTGAAACTCTTTGTTTCTTTGCTGTGATATAATAACACTTCATATTCTGCTATTTATGACGCACTACAAGTGCTGTGCTGTAAATCCTATTTTTTTCTTTAAATATTGTTGCTTAATAAAATCTGGAAGAAATAAAATTTAAAAATATGAAATCTTTATTATAATATTGGATGAGGAATTATTATTTATAAATAACAAGTGCATATTATATGCCCAGATGTATCAAATACTCTGGACTCCTAAAGCAGAGGTGTGAATCACACAAGAAGAGCAAGCTCATTTCTGACCTTGTTGATCCTCACCCAAAGGTCTCTAGGGATAGAAAGAGGAGAAAAACTAATTGTAAGGTAACCAAAGCTACTGATATTACTGAAAACATCGAGTGGAGATTCAATTATAGAACCAATGGACAACGACATTGTTAGAATGAATTCGATACATTCGAAATCCCCTTCTAAAGATGAGAATTCAGGCCTACAACTTGGCCCTAGGGAGGAAGCCAAGCAAACCATCGTTTGGGGGAAGAAATTGGGGCTTGAATTCTTTGAACCGAATGTCATTGTGGATCTTTTGGCAAATCAAATTGAACAAGACTTAGTTTTGTTTAATAAGGGATCTTTTTGAAGTGCATGTGGTTGGAGAATCAAGCTCAGGAGGAAAATTTTTATAAGGAGAGTAGTGGGTTGCTCTTTCTTAATTTTAACTCTTTTGTAGGGAGAGGCATCTAGTTAGTAGGAGGAATTTGATTTGAGTTTTCAATTGATGGAGGTTGGCATGGGTGGAAGTGTCTCTTGTTTTGAATTTACATGTAATTTTCACTAAAAAAAAAAATGAATATTAGATTGATAGACCTATCGCTAATCTGTCACAAAAATAAAAGTTAGTGACTGATCAGCGATGAAATAAAGGGAGTGAGTTCTGGATAGACGCTGTGATTTTATTGAGTTTATTGTTTTTTTTTTTTCTTGGGAGAAAATGTCCAATAATTAAATAAATTTGTCAAAAATTTCAATAGTATTATAAGTGTTACGTGGACCTGATCCTTCATATGATGTGAGATTCGTAGGCAACATGGTTCAAAATAAGTTTTTCATTTTCTTTGTTTTCAATATTTTATTTTATTTTATTTTATTTTCACTTGCTCATTAAACTGCAATTAGTTACTATTCGATCTTAACTTTTCTTCTAATCATATTAGTTATTGAGAGTCTTTATTGTACTTTAGCTGCTTAGTATTTGATTTTGATTTATTTTATTTAAATTAATTTCTAAAATGAAAGTCATATTATTAAGTAGTGTAATATATATGTTAATTTTATTTAAGGAAAATTTATTTTTTAATCTTTAAATCATGAAAAAGATGGCAATATATAAAGTATACATGAAAATCATTTTATTCAAATCTAATTAGTATTTTAAATAATTAAAACTATTTTAAGTCCAATTATATTATTTAAATAATACTTAAATTTATTTAAATTTATATATTTTAATTAATAATTTAAATAAAATATATTTATAATTAATAATTATATTTTAAAATTTAATAATTTTAAAAGAAATTTCTATAAAATCCGTACTTATATATATTTTAAGTTATATCCTATATTTTTCTACTTTTCTTAATTATATTGACATCTGATATAATATCTTTATTAGTGAATTAATGGTTCAGTTGACAGGGAATTGTACAACATATAAAAGTATAAAGTTTAATTACCGCAGTGATACTAATTTAGCAACCATTAATCATATTATCTCACATAATAAATTTCATAATTATTTTATTTTGTTATTAAGGATTTTTTTTTTTTTTAATTTCAATTTTTGCAAAATTCCCTCCTTGGATGTGAGGTGGAAACTTTCTCTGCCATCACCTATTAAAGTAGCATATCAAAAATTCAGAAGTGCTTCATGTGCCACCACAAATTATCACATCAAAACTCTAATAATTTAATTCCCTTGATTGATACCTTACTGTTGGAAAAATCACAAACTCATGGCTCTCAATGATTTATTTTGCTAAGCTACAAACTAAATTATATTGACGAGGAATCAAATTTGCAGAACAGAAGATCTCCCATTAGTCTTATGGCCAAAACTGAACCAAAAAACATAACCTCTCTTCTCTTGTTGGTGTCGTTGCTCCTTTCTTGCCTCTCCACAGCCTCCACTGCAACCTACCCCACCATCCCTGGCACCGCTGACACCTCCATCTTCGCTTCCCAAAACGACAATCTAATCCCAGTCCGCCGGGAAGTATATGGAAACGGGAGAATCTTCGACATCACCCACAGATACACAAGCGACATGCCGTGGCATGGCTCCGATAATGGGCTAGGACAGTTTCTCTGGCTCCAAGCCAGCATGAAGAATGGATCGTTCGCTTACATCTCCGACCTGAAGATCTCCGTTCACGCTGGTACACACGTAGATACACCGGCGAACTTTTTCGAGCACTACTTCGAAGCAGGCTTCGATGTGGATACTCTTGACCTTGAAGTGCTTAACGGTAATAATACAACTTCATAATATTACAATTTTTTTTTTCATTTAATTGATTTTGAATAACAAAAATTTCACAATTAATAAATTAGAATATTATATAATAAAATATTTTATAATTTAACAAAATTATAATTTAATCCTCTATATTTTTATAAAAACCAATTTATTGACAGTGAATAACTAGTTTATTAATAAAAATATACATTAAAGATTAATATATTTTTCATAAAATTCAGATAAAAAAAATATTTCTCATAAGATAAAGGGAAAATAAACTGTAATTTCTTTCATACATACCTTAAAAACTAAATTATAAATTAATCAATATAATATCTAACTTAATATTATATATATATATATATATATATATATATATATATATATATATATATATATTATTTATTTATGAGACTCATATCTTCATTTGATTTGAGGATGCGACTGACTTAATTTCAATAGGTCCTGGGCTATTAATTGATGTTCCAAGAGATACCAACATAACTGGTATGTATTGTATTAATAGTTTGTGATGTCTACATCATTTATGGATTTTTTTTCTAGAATTAATTCACCCTATACTCAAGAAATAAAATGTTTAGTAGGATTTATCTATTAGTCTTATATATTAATGTCTTGAGTCTATATTATATCGGGTATATAAATTAGTGAAAGAATGTGAATTATCTGATTTTTTATTTCTTAATTTTGAATTAGGCTGTTAAATTTTGAATAGAGTATCGAATATATTAAATTTTAATTATTTTAATATAAATTTATAACTGATGAATTCGGTGTGAATTTAATTTTCGTGTTAGTTCAGTTTTTGCTTCACCATCGTAGCTCTTATAATGCTTCTTTTTCTTATGAAAATTAATTAATATTATAAGCATCCTCTTATACAGCTGATGTTATGAAGTCCCTAAATATTCCCAAGGGAATACGTCGCGTGCTTTTCAGGACACTAAACACTCACAGGTAAGTTTGCATCAATTACAACTCACTGCTAAACATATGTGGGCATATAAAAGTTGATATTTTTAGAGGTAATTGGTGTATAAATAAAAACTCAAACTTATTAAAATTATTTCAAAAATTATGAGATCTCGACTTCGAATCTTAATAAAAATCAAAGTCAGGCAAATAAAAAAATAAATAAACAGTTTACCATGCACCACATCAATCCACTACCAACTTGCATGTTTGAGTTATCTTAACAACATTCAAAGCGATTCAAGTGTAGAGGGCTTATGTTCAAACCACAATTTGACACAAGCTTTGCGGGATTTACAGTAGATGGGGCAAAATGGCTGGTAGAAAACACAGACATCAAGCTTGTTGGTAAGCTATTAACCTTCAGAAATTTATAAAAAGAGAGTACATTATTGTTGTCACCTTGAATGATATTCACAATGGAAAATTTTGATGTTATTTTTCCATTGCAGGAATTGATTACTTATCTGTTGGTGTTTGGAGTGAGGCAATCCCAACTCATCTAATCTTTCTAGAAAGCAGGGTAAGAATTTATCCCAACCAACCAAACTATTTGTTATAAATAACATTTTGTTGTTGCATTAAAATATACTCATTACATCCACTTTTATGTTTTATTCATAATTATCTGTCGTTTTGACAAAATCAATAAGTATTATTTTTTTTTTCAATTTTACCCTTATATCTATTAAACACAATAATTATTTATACAACTTTTTAAAATCTATCTTAACACCCATCTCTTTCTTTCTTAATTAGGTGAAATAAAAGGTAATTTAATCAAATTAAGAAATATTTTATTATAATTTTAGTGATTTAACTGGTTTTTTAATTACTATGCAAAAAATTATAGATAGAAGTAGACAAATAGAGTATATATAAATATGGACAACTCTGACTAACATTAAATTTAATGAAATAAAATGGTTGAATAATTAAAAAATAAAATTATCCAAAAATATAAATTAATTGTTAAAATTACGCATTAAATTTTTGATAATAGATCCATAATCAAAACTGTTTGTTATTATTTCATAAGAAATGAAGCAAAAGATGGAATACAAGTAAGACAATTAATCCAATAGAAAATTCCAATCTTTTTTTTCTATTACATTAGAATATCAAAATTCCAATGTTGAACTTGGTTTCTCTGTCAAAGATTTTAACTTCTGTTTAGGCAAGATGTGCATTCACTTCAACTTGATTTAAAACCAAAAGGGAATTTCCAATTATGTCTAGAAATTCAGGCAAAGGGCTAAAAATCATTGACATGAAATCATATTTTAAAATTGCTTCTTTTGAAATAAATTATATATATATATATATATTGAATTCTTACACAATTATACAATTTTGACCTAATGTTTATTTCGAATAAAATATTATTTTTTAAATTAAAAGAGTTGAATTTTTTTTCATTTATCATATTTTCAAATTTAAAAATTAATAAAAAATCAATTAAATTAAATTTTTATAAATTTTTAATTTTCAAACAGGCTGACAGCGTTTACTTAATATGGTTCAGGAAATCATTCTGGTGGAAGGCTTAAAACTTGACAATGTCAACCCTGGAATATATTCTGTCCATTGTTTACCATTGAGGTTGCTAGGGTCTGAAGGATCCCCTGTAAGATGCATTCTTATCAAACGATAGTTTTTCACTCTAATGTAAGATATGCTACATGATGGGATAGCTTTTCCCTTATAGTAATTCTTATATACTTCGTTTGTAATAAATTATTTTTAAGAAAAAAAATTAATTAAATTCCTATATAATTATATTTGATTTTTATTTGTTTGAAAATAAATTTATACTTTTAATTTAAAAAATAAAATTTTTCATTTCAAATATAAAAATTATTAAAAAGAAATCAATTAAATTAAACTTCTGTAAAATTCTAAATTTCAAACTGAAAGATAGAGATGAAAATCAATTTTGTTATGCACTTAAATTCTTGTTGAAAATTAATTTTGTAAGTTCAAATTGGCTCAAATGCAAAAAAATATATGATTAAGACTTTTAGACTCCGTTTGTTTCACGGAAAATAACTTATATATAGAAAATATTTTTTATGAAAATATTTTTTAAAAAGATATGTTTTATAAAAATATTTTCTGTTATTTGGTTTTAATATTAAATTAATGATATTTATTTATTTATGAATATATAAATTTATTCATATTTTAATAAGATTTTTAAAGTTTAGAAAACAGAAAATGATTTCCTTTCTTAAAAAATGACAGTCATTTTCCTTAAAAATGACTTAATTTTCTTTTGATAAAAAATATATATTTCGTTAACTAATTTTCCTATATATTTCCAAACACCAGAAAATACGAAAAATATTTTTTAAAAAAATATTTTCTGTGAAATAAATGGAGCCTTAATTATGAATTTTCATTTGTGAAAATTGTTCCTTGTGCTATAATTTTCCCTAAATAATTAAAAAAAATGTACCTTTTAAAGTTTTCCCCTCTAAAATTTTGAAAATATATTTCAATATTTAGATTTTTTTTATTTAAACATTGTTGAAAATTTTTATTATATAAATTATATAAATGAACTCCTTAATTTATATAATTTATAGGAAAAAACCATACTATAAAACTTTCATTGTAAATGGATTTTGTAATTTACATTTATATTTTGTTGATGTTTTTTGAATGAATTTATTTTCTTTGAAGCAAAGCTAATATATTGAAATAAATCAATCAGAAGCAACTAGAGGTGGAAAAAGGATCGGGTAAAGTCAAGTAGGTTTGACCAATTTTAGGTTAATTGTAATTAGGCAAAATTTTCAATTTATATCTGTACTTATTAAAAAGGTTCAATTTAATTTATTTACAACTTTTTGTCTAATAGTCAAAAAGTTTCAATTTAGCTCGTTTATAACTTTTTATCCAATAGCTCAAAAATTTTAATTTAAAATCAATTTAGTTTAAAAATTAAAATTTATTAGCTAAAATTTTTAATCTTTTAATTTAAATAAAAAATAAAGAAGTTTAATTTTATGATTTTGGGACTAAATTTCTTGATTTCTTGATTTAAGCTCAAAAATCAAGAAACTTAATTTCTTAGTTTTTGAGTTAAATTGAGCTTAAATTGAAAATTTTAAACTAAATTGAATAAAAAGTTAAAAATATATTAAATTGAATTTCCCCTATAAGTACAAAGTGTAATTGAGCTTTAAACCAATTAGACAAAATGTTCATATTAATTATTATATAAAAAGAATTTCGGACTAATTTTATAGGTTGTGATTGTTCAATCAAAGTTGATTTTTTTAAGTTTATATTAATTTTATTTTTGAGTTAAAAGTTATAAGCTACAAATATAGAATACTAACTAAATTAAGATAAAAAAGTGATGATGAAAAAAAATATAATTTATATGAATTTTATTAATTAAAGTAATTGTGATCTTGAAAAAATTGTAGTTATGAAAATAGAGTTTGACATTCCAAAAACTAGGAAAGATTATGCAACATTATTTGAAGTCATAAATTTAAGTTGATGAATTAAAATTATTAAATTTAGCATTATAAGAAGAAAACAAATTAAATTGGAGACTGAAAATTTATGCTACCATGAAGATAGAGTAGGGATGGCAACTCGGTTATTTGCGGCTATTTGATTTGATCTATGTGTGTCCATGGTTCAGAAACTGCCGGTTTAAGTTCAGAGAAATATTGAACTTGAACCGAACCACTAAGGGACGGTTTGAGGGGCGGTTCGTAAACCGTCGGTTCCGATTCAAGCCCCGATTTGAAATCGTTTAATAAGCAATTTAGAGTTGAGCGGTTTGAAGCGGTTCAAGAGATGGTTTTCGGCGGTTCGAGGGACGGTTTAAAGCGGTTTGATCAAAAAAATGGGAGAAAAAAATTAGTAAAATAAATATTTCAAAAAAATAAGAAAAGAAGAAAACAATATCATTTGTGTTTGTAATAAAAATTAATAAAAAATATGTAGACTTAATTTGAAAAAATTATATAAATGAAAAGAGATTAAATTAATTTTAGTTAAAAAAAAAAAAGAAGGGTTGAACTTAATTTTGTAGAAATTAAGTTGCCTGCGTATCCTCTTGGGGTTTAGAGAAATCAAAGCCCACGTAGTTCTCTTACCTTCTATTTAGAGTTAGATAACCCCCTTGCCCTAATCACTTCCACAACCGCTTGATCCTGTTATTGTTTCATCGGTTCCTATGTCATATAAATCTTCATCTTCTTCACGTGTGATCTCTTGTTGCCTTAAGGCTGCCCTAATCCAATCATCCAAATATGTTCAAGAACCATTTTGAATCGCGTCTCATCTAATATACTAACTCCTGCACTAAAAGTTTGCTCAACTGCAACTGTGGAGACTGGTATTGTTAAAATTTGTTTAGCAATTAGTGCAAGGGTAGGGAAAGTATTTGTGTGTCAACGCCACCAATCAAGTACTGGAAATTCTTTACCTGCACTACTATCACCAAACTCGAAAAATGTAGAGAAAATATTAAATTTTAATAATAGTATAAAAAAATAATAATAAAGTTATTAAGTATAATAATGAAGTATTAGAAATTTTTATGAGTGTATAAAAAAATAAAATGTAGAAATTTAGAGAATATTGAAAATTAAAGAGAGATTTGAGAATAATTGTGTAGAGAATTTGAGAGATTTTAGAGAATTTAAGAATTATGTAAATGAATTAAGGAAGTGAGTTAGGGTATTTATAAAGATTTTATAAATTTTTATTTCCAAAATTATTTCTAAAAATTTACTGTCTTTTTTTTTTACTGTTTAAGGGACTAAAAGTAATTTTATAATAAAAAAAAAAAAAAATTGTAACGGTAACAATTTTTACCATTTGAAATTTTAAAAAAAATGAAAAAAAAAATGTAAACATTGCAATTTTTACCATTGAAATTAAAAAAAAAGAAGAAAGATTAAGATTTTTTTTTTAATAAGAAAATAACTCATAAATTGACAGAGTGCAGGGGTACTGCTGAGCTGCTGGTGCAGCACACTAGGTCCAGTCTAGCCTGCAGGCTGTATCCTTGCAGTGTGACTGTGCAGATTTAAATCCAATCGCCGATTTAATTCGATTCTAAATTAACAGTTTTAAATCGAATTAAAATGACAGTTCAATGGTTTCATAATATATTGAACCTAAACTAAATAATGGAGAAACAGTTTAGGTTTGATTTAATAATGATTTCAGTTTTAATTGATTTTGGTCTAGATTTGATCAGTCCGATTTCGGTTAGATTCTGATTTCAAAGCGCACTGTGACCACTCCTAATTTGATCAAAATTTTAATAAGATGGATTTCCATGATATATAATTGGGTTTAAAAAATAATACTCATATTTGAATTTAAATTTTATAAGTTAAGTATTCGTTATCAGGTCTCTTTATATAAAATATAAGTTTTTTAGAAAGGATATTTATAAATTTTTATATATTATATTTTAAATAAATAAAATTTAAATATTTTAAAAAATTAATAAATTTTAAAATATAAATTATTAATAAAAATATTTTTTATGTAAATTATTAATTAAAATATATAAAATTAAATGAATTTAAATTTTTTTAAATAATAATAATCGATGTTAAGATGGATTTAAGATAGTTAATAATAAATTTTAATTAAATTTAAGATAAATTTAAATAATAAAAATATTAATTAAATTTAAATTTAAATAAATAAATATATATATATATATATATATATATATATTTTTAAATACTGTTCCCATCATCATAGAGTAGGAGTACACAAAGAAATATGCGAAAGGCCAGAGAAACCAAAGAAAATTGCAAAAGCCATATTTGAAAAGCGCAGAATTGGGCCTAGCATGGCCAGCCAGCCCAGGTGAGTTTTGGGAGCTTTCCTAGTCGAAATAGGAATTGATTTTTTTTGTTCTTTTGACAAGGATTCATGTTTTTTTTTTTTAAGGATTCTTAAACCTATAGGAAGTCAGATATTTTATAAAAAAAAAAATAAAAATTTGAGAGAAAATTAAAAAAAAAAAAAAAGAAAATATTCAACTAGAATTTGGCACTTAGCTTACGGATATTCTCAAGTCAATTTATTGAGATTAAGTATTTTTTTTTTTTTAGGTTGATTTTATGGGTGCATTATCTATATTGATGGTTGAATTTAAAATATTTAAATAATTTAAAAAATATTCTCAAATCAAGTTCAACCCTAATTAATAAAAAATAAAATTTCTCTTTCTTATCACCTATAATAACTTTAGGATATATAATCAAACAAAGTTAACTCTTAGAAAGCAACCTTTATGGATAAATATCTAATTCCCTTTATCAATTGCCAATTGCATTCCAATAAATTTAATTCACGATTTAATAAATTTTAAATTTTAAATACATAAATTAATCCTTAACCTTTATTTAAAAAGAAAAAAAAAATAAAATGACTCTCAACTAGTTTGATTTCTTTTTTAATTTTGATATTGATTAAGATGATAAAGTTCACTTAATTTCACTTTATAAAAGTTGAGATGTGAAATAAGATAAGATATTATCAATTTTGATTTTTTTACTCACCTGTAGTAGAATATTTTGAGTGTTGTCTGTAGGATTGAGTGTTGTCTATAGGATTAAAAGGTATCTTGCTATGGTCGGATTAGGAATGGTAATAGATAGAGTAATTGTGAAAATTATCCTACCCAAACCTGAACTTAATTAATACTTTTAAAATCTGAATCCATTCCAAATTCGATTATTATTAACAAAAAAAAATCTAAATCTATTTAATTTTATATATTTTAATTAATAATCTATATAAAAAATTATTTTGTTTAATAATTTATATTTTAAAAATTATAAATCCATAAAACATTTAAATTTCATTTTATATAAAATAAAAAATTTATAAATATTATTATAAAAAATATATATTTTATATTTAATTAAATATTTATATAAATAGGTTAGAATAATGGATACACAACATATAAAATATGAATCCAAATTTATTATGAGTATTATTCTTTAAATTCGAATACATCCCAAATTTGATTATGTATTATCCAAACTCACCTTATCCAAATTCAATCAGATCATGTATCCACAAAAACTCGATCCATTGTAAAATGTATGTGTCCATAGAATCCCCTAACAATGTAGAGAGCAACTTCTTGACAATTTCAAGATATGCTTGTCGTATTGGCAGTTGTTGCCCCCAGACGACAACAATCCCTTGTCGTTTAGGTATTTTCAGAGTTTATCGAAGATATGTACAACTATTTATGTCATGCAAGACAGGCCGTCCAACTGTAAACTATTGTAAGTTAAGGACTGGCTCTAAATAAAAATTTTCTATTCGTTAGAGTTCAGTTGCTCCAATAGCTGCTACTACAAGATCCTTAGTTATTTCAATTAAAGGAACATTAACTAGGCACAACTAATTCAAGTATAATCTTAAATTTTTGAAGATTTTAAGGGTGAATATATTAACAAAACTTCCACCTTCTACCAACATTAAGTGGACCACGAAATTGTGAAAACTAACTTCAATTACTAAAGCATTAGAATGGGGAGCTACAATGAGCCATAGTTGTTTGTTGTAGATATGGAAAATTCGTGATTAAAGAGTTTCCATTAGAACTTGTTTGGTAGAAAATTAAAAAATCAATGATTAAATATTATTTTTATAAGTTTTAATTTTAAATAGGGTAATCATTAATCTACTTTCTCCAAAGTTAACATTTAACTCGTCAAGAGAATATAAATATTAATGAGAATTAATCTAATTTTCTTAAGTATTCAAATAATATTAATGATGATTAAAGTAATAATTACTTTTTATTAATATCATTCTAAATGCCTCATTAATTGCCTATGATTTCTCCCTCATATTATCAGGGTCGATCCAATCAATGCTCACTGAACCAATGGTTAATAAATAATTTTTGATGCGATGAGATTGAGAATCACTTGCAATCATTAAAAAGACCTAAGAATGGAATGTTTAGCTTGTGCTAAGGTACTATCTTAATGGTTCAACTCAACTAAGTTTTTATCTCAAAAATTTAAAGTCGACTGTATAAATTCACTTTCTCCACTCTAAACGATTTTAGATTAAATCCTCAGAAATATATAATGCTTCTAGGTCATGTTGTACTACTCTTCTGCTTCTACTTCAATTAGGGGTGTGCAGTTTTCAGTTTTAACCGAAAAACCGAACCGAACCGATTAATTCGGTTCAATCGGTTCGGTTTTAAAATTTAATCGGTTCGGTTCGGTTTATAATTTTGATAATTTCGGTTTAATCGGTTCGGTTCGGTTATTTTCATAAAAAAATCAAAAAAACCGAACCGAACCGAAATTATTAATATATAGGAAATAAAAAAAAAATCGAATCGAACCGAACCGAAATCAAAGAAAACCGAACCGAATCTAAAGATTTTTGAGTTTTGATTTCCAATTTTTTTTGTTTTTATGTTTTTATTATTTAGATTTAATGTTAAAAATATGAAATTTTATAAATTTCGGTTTGATCGGTTTAAAACCGAACCGAACCGAAATTTATCGATTCGATTCGGTTCGGTTTTCTCTTATTAATCGGTTCGGTTCGGTTTTTAAAATTTTTGATTTTCGGTTTTCGGTTTTTTCGGTTCGGTTCGGTTCGGAACCGAACCGACCGTTTGCACACCCCTAACTTCAATGGTTAAATTAAAAAAAAAAAAAGGGAAAAATCTGGTGAAAGATGAATTAACAAGGAGCTTGAAAATAGATTCCGTACTTTACACAGACATATTTATAGTGCATAATTATATGAATATGTGATTTAGTTCTGAACAGACAATGCCATGGAGGGTATACGTGTGACAGTAGTTGGATTGACTTTAAGTAATGCATACCATATATGAATGAGTAGTTGGATTGACTTTACCATATATGAATGAGTAGAATTGTACGTGAGCATGCGAGAATATCCAGAATGGGGGAATTCATATTCTATACCATCACCACCATCGTCATCATCAATCAAGATTAAATGAATATTGGGATATATCAGTGTCACTATTAATAATTTTAATTTATATATAATTTTAATTTATTTTAATTTTAATATATAAAAATAATATAATATTTTAATTTTTTTATTAATTATTTTAAATTTAATTTTTATTACTTAAAATTTTTAATAAAAATTATATATATATATATATATATATATTTTATAAGTTACATTATAATAATAATTACTTATTATAATATTAATAAAATAATTATTAAATAATTTATAATTTATATATAATAAATAATGTCACGTGCCAGACTTTTAGAAATACCTTCATGATATATATATGTGTGCGTTTAAAAATTAAAGTTGAAAAGCACCTGTATTAGCGCATTAAAACTAATTATTAATCCAATCTATATCTATATAAATATAAATATATAAATATGAATTAGTAAAAAAAACTAAATTTCTCACTTTTACTTGGATACTTTTATGAATTTCAAACATCTTTTTCTTTTATTAAGAATTTTTAAGTTTTTTTTTTCTCTAATTTTTTTATGTTTTAATCGGATCAATTAATATATTTATCTTAAATTAAAAAATTAATATTTATTTATAATTAATTATGACTCTGAAAATCTAACTATTTAATTATATCATTAAATATTAAAAATTTATTGTATAATACTAATTTTTTGTTTTGTAATTTTTAATATTTAAAATATACTTAATAAACTATTTAATTAAACTAATTTAATAAATTCAATATATAGTTTATCATATAATCAATAAATTAATTTATAAATATTATAGTTTAAAAAATAATAATTATTTATTTTTAATTATTTTATATTCAATAATTATATCACATCATTATTAAACGGATATAATAGTAAAATATTTTTTTATCAAAATATTTAGCGTGTATGTAATTTAAATATTTTTGCCAATGTAATTATTCGAATTTATAGAAAAATATATTAAATTAAATTATTAATAATATCACGCAACGATCGAACATACTACTAATTTCTTATAAAAACTAAGATTTTCATATGCCATCAATATTCATTATAAAAATGTTTTACATTAAAATGAAATGTTACTTTAACTATATATTTCTATTGAGATTAAAAAATAAAATAATTAATTAAATTTGTCATGTTGATTGATAAAATTTCAGTAAAACAAAAATAAATATTCTTAATTATCTATATCCATTTATTTTTTGATTAATTTTGATATTAATTGATTTCTTATTATTATATCTCATCAATTTTTTTTTCTTGATTTAAAATTGTCTAATAAATAAAAAAATAAATATATTACTTTATTTTTACTCTTAAATTATAAAAAATAATATTTTTATAAAATACGTTAAATCATAAACTCAAAATTTTATAAATAGAAAAATAAAATGTGATAAAATATTTAAAATTAAAATAAGTATAAAAATTTTGTTTATATTTATATGTGAATAAAAAAACAATTTTTTGGTTGGTTGAGTTGTAGTTAATATACATCACTTGTAATAAAAATTAAAAATCATCGTTAATCCGCTTCAAAATATCATCCACGACTTCTGGTCAATTACGCTATCTTTCACCTTTCAATACACTCGCCGCGCGTCTCGTGTGTTGTATCCCCTTATAAACACCGGAACGGATGAGTTGACATTCCTTGATTCTAATTCAAATCTAACTATCCACGCTTTCAAGATCTTCACTCTTTGCTTCAACAATGGCGGAAACCGCAACCAAAACCATGACCTCTCTGCTGCTCCTACTGCTTCTTTCGCCCTTTTCCGCCACTGCCTCCACCGAAGCCTACCCAACCATCCCCGGCACAACTGATACCTCTGTTTCCGCTTCCCATAACGACGACCTGAACCCAATTCGTCGCGAAGTCTATGGCGACGGGAGAATCTTTGACATCACTCACCGGTACACGACCGACATGCCGTCGTGGGGTAGGGAGAACGGGTTGGGGCAGTTTCTCTGGCTCCCAGCCAGCATGAAGAACGGCTCTCTCGCTAACAACTCCGAGATGAAGCTTCCCACCCACACTGGTACCCACGTCGATGCTCCTGGACACGTTTACGATCACTATTTCGATGCAGGATTCGACGTTGATACTCTTGACCTTGAAGTGCTTAATGGTATTAACAATAATAGCAATTGTTAGTTGGTCTTTGTGGTTTTACTGATTTATGAATGCTATTTGTTCGATGAAAGTACTTAGTCTTTTTAGTACCAAATCAGTTGTTTGCTTCATGCCATTTTACTGCAGTTATTTGCTGGTTCTTATTTTATTTTATTTTATTTTGTTTTTTCAATAGGGCCTGGGCTTTTAGTTGATGTTCCAAGGAATTCCAACATAACGGGTAAGTGTTTTTCTTTTTCTAGAAAAAAATGACTTTAATTTACCAGTGAAGCGGACCCAGTTGGCTTTTCATTGCAGCTTAGTGTTAGTTCTGATTTTGTGCATGCTTTAGAATGATAGCCTAGGTTCTCTCTCATGTTTGTTATTAATAATTACAGATGCCGTAACAACAAAAAGTACCACTAGCAGTTGTTTGATATGTTTTACGATTTATTTCTTTGAATTTATTGCTGGTTACCTTTTGGAGAGACCACTTCCTATCACGATCTTATTCCTAAATTCCTAATTAGGATTTATGGACTAACAGAATAGGGACTATTTGTGAAAAAGTTAATTGACTCTTCCATGAGAAGGAGAGGCTTTTGCCATTGATGAGAGTAGCATTGAAGAGGAAAGAATTCTTGTATATGGTTAAATACAACCTTTGGTGGGGATATGTCTAGAGCAGACTAAGAGGGATTAACTAATGTATATGCTATGAGCAGTTTGACGTTAGGATTCTCTTGGGTATAATTTAGGCGATGAATATCTAGTTTTGAGTGGAAGATTGCATGTTAGTGGATGTACCCCTATGCCGAGAGCGTAAATCATGTAAATATTGGTGTTTTATATGTTTATTTTATTTTTTTGTGGTTTTAAACTTCCATGATTTGCAACACACTCACTATGACCAAATAAATATGAATGATTGCCATAGTTTTTCGTAGTAACCACCATTTGTTGGGCATTTGTTTTCATGTGTCCTTTCCTTTTGTTCCCTTGTTGGGTTAATGCTGCTTTGTTAGTTTCTTTATCATTTTTCCCACTTCATCTTCTTGGAAATTCAATTATACTGTCTGAATCATACAGCTGAAGTTATGAAGTCCTTAAATATTCCCAAGGGAGTACGTCGGGCGCTTTTCAGAACACTCAACACTGACAGGTAAAAAAATATTCCACATCTTGAGTTGTTTATTGACTTATGCAAATTTGCCGCAATTTGTTGTATCATTATACAGGAATACAGTAAGTTAACAATTTACTGAAATATGTAATGGTAATAAAATGTAGTTGTCCTTAATGAATCATTTTGTTTGAGTTTTTGAAATAAGTTGGTTGGATTCAAATGATTAGCATAAGCCTTTTGTAGCTCATGGATAAAATCCTTCAAACATGAAATGTCTTTGTATTTTTCCAAGATAATAGAATTTTTAGTTTGATCCAATGATAGTATGATACCGATTGTTTTGATTATCATAAAGTTCTGAAGCAGCTGGCTGGCTGGTTTGTGAGTGGCAGCAGTCGAGGGGGATCTTGTGCGCGAGCGCGCGCGCGTGTTTGTGTTTTTCCCCTCTACAATAAACTTCTTCCTGAGGAAATTTTGTCATGATATCACAGTTTTTAGTTATCCAGTTAGAGACTGCTATTTGTCTTTCAGTTGAATTTTTTTTTATTATTATTATTCAAAGAATGGAAGAAACTGCTGAACATGAACCCCATATATCTGAACAAAATTTAATTCAACCTCAGGAAGCTTATGTTTAAAAATCAGTTCGATACAAGCTATGTAGGATTCACAAAGGATGGAGCACAATGGTTGGTGGAGAACACTGACATCAAGATGGTTGGTAAGTTATATTAACCTCTAACAATTGGGATCTACATAGTGAGGATAGTTCTTTTTTTTTTTAACTGCATAAATGCCTGAAAATATTTTTATGTATGACTAAGGCATTATTTTTTTTTCCCTAGCTGAACCGTTTGTAAACTTGGTTGATCATTTCCTCTGATACTATTTACTAACATTTTGGATTCTGCATCATCATTATAAAAATAATCATGATGGACTGTAGAACATACAGCGGTCTTTTTTATAAGGTTATCATAGGCAACCATTAGAAACTATGATTTTGATGATTTATGTTGATCATGACCCTAAAATATGTAAGGCCTTATGATGTATCAAAGTTCAACTCATTGGAATGAATGTGATCATGCTTGAATTATGCAGTATACATCATCTCACTTTAATGTCATAATATTTTGGTATTAGAAGAAACATTTTTATGTGATTTGATTCAAACCAATGGAGCAGATTGGATAATTGATCTAAACATTGTACTCCACTGTTTGTGAATTGTATAATTGATCACTTACTATAACTTTGGTGGACAACTGATTACTGGGAATGAAAGTTATGAAACCTATTTGATTATAGTAGTTTGTTGATAAAGAGTAGGGATTTGAAACAGCTGCAATCATGAAGGGCTTTTTACTCCCATTGAGGCTTAGAACTCATACAACACGATAGGGTGTAATACTAGTATCTGGTACTTAATGTCAAAGATCTTTACAGTTGTCAATATTTATTGGTCTACGTTGTGTGCATTTCACATTTTTGTCAGTTTAACATCTAAATAAAGCTGAAAGATTGTGATTTGCAATTACAACATGATGAGAAAAGCAATTCACATAAGCACCATTGTTGTGTGGCTGATGACCTGGCTTTTTAACCACTTGAAGTGCACATTGTTATCGCTTTTAAGCAATGGTGAAGTAAACAACTTAGCAAAATCTTTCACTGTTGTAAGTGTCGACATTGATTTTCTAGCATCTTGCAACTTACATCTCTTTAGATATAGGTGGTCCGTGGTCATACCTGATTCTTTTTTACGTGACCATTCTAGGAAATTCCATTTAGTCTCAATTATTGGTTATGGCTATCAAGACATGAAAAAGCATATCATTAGAATGTTCCTTCTTTTTTCCCCCAGTAGGGGCTTGCCTTCATACTTTTCTCTTTGTAGCAGAACCCAAGAGTAGATATCTACTCTAACCTGTGGGTGATATAACTTTCAACCATGCCTGGTGTTTGAAAGCACCCCAAGATGGTAGCAGTATTTTGTTAGGCAAGTTAATGTGTACAATCAATTGTCAACTGTGCTTTCAATTTGCATTTAATAAAATTCTGTGCATAAAAGTTTTTATTTTTGTTTGCTGGATAAGCATAACGTGAGCACTCATTTAGTCATTGAGTGTTTATTGGAGAAAATGTTGTGAAGACCTGCAAGCTGAAGGATATTGCTACTGCCTTTGATTTCTTGGGCTGGCATATCATCTACATCTTCAAAAATGTTAAAAATTGACCAGACTGTTTTTCCTGCCAAGAAGCCAAGGGTGCTTTATTGTAGTACTCATTTAATGCATTATCAATTCAATGGTAGCTGGTTTGGTTCTCTTCAGTTTTCAGCTCATTTTCTCGACAGAGTTTTTTGACCCATAGATCACCAACCATACTGTAACATGATTTTCTTTCTAATACATCCCAAGGGCCAAGTCCTAAAATTCTGTCCCATCTTTAGTTCTCGTACATTATGATGCCAGATTGCCAGTTTAGGATTTGTTTACATTTATAGTATTCGCAATTTCAGTTTATATGTGAGTTTATTGCAAACTTAATGTGACACATTTTTCTGTTGTCGATTGTAGGAATTGATTATTTATCTGTTGCCGCCTGGACTGATTTGATTCCATCTCATCTCGTCTTTCTAAAGGGCAGGGTAAGAATTTTTGTCCCGTGACTAAAGGATATGCATTTTTGAGTAGTTTATAGTTTTTTATTCATCAAGTGTCTGTTCTCTTTCATAAGTTCAATAAACCATGTCCATTACATGATATGCTTCGACTTCCCAGAGCCCTTGTATGGATTCTTCTGCTGGGCCAACTTTAAAATTAAAATGTCTACTCCCAATTAGCTTACGTGTATCGAAGAGAACTAAGTTGGGATTTTTCATGGTTGAGATAGATCTCTCTATGGTCCCATGATTTTCTTTTTCTTACTCTTATATGACTGATTTATTCTCACTTAGTCAAGATGAAATTTCTGTTTATCATTGATGGAGGAATCCTGAAATTGCACTCCAAGTATTTGGATTCAGTGAAAAGCAAATTATCCATTGACAAGGCAGCCTGCATTCAACACTAACAATGCTTGTATGCTTCAGGAAATCATTCTTGTGGAAGCCCTAAAACTTGATAACGTTCAACCTGGAATATATTCTGTCCACTGCTTACCTCTAAGGTTGCTTGGTGCTGAGGGATCCCCAATAAGATGCATTCTCATCAAATAATTATTTTTTTCAGTGTAAGTCTTTCTTTTTTTTTTTTTTTTTTTTTTTTTCAATAAATCTTTAAGTTTTGTATTCGTGTTGGAACTGTGACATAGATTGCAAAATCCACGATACAAGCCATGTTACTTTTTGATTCTGTTTAACTTCTGCTGTGATTTTTGTTGTTGTTTAGCAATGAGCTCATGCAAAGTGGTTAATGTCTTGCAGGCACAATATGTCCTTAGGCGTCAAAAGCAGAATAAGACGGTGTAAAATGAGACTGTAAATTATCATAAGGAGGGATGCCGTTTAAACATGTTTTTTTGGTGTGTTTGCCCTCATTACATAAACTTATTTGAGAATTATCTTAAACTAGTCATTTGCCTTTGCCTGTACGATGTGTCAGTTTTAAAATTTATTAAATTATTATTATATAAATTTGTAGTGTCATTTTATTTTTTCACTACAAGATTTTTCTAGATTATAAATAGATATTTCCATTGGCAATGTGAAAATCCGTTTATAAAATTATTTACAAAAGGATTACAAACAAAACAAAGTCGGTTTGTATAATTCTTGTTTGTAATTCTTCACAAACGGTTTGTATTTACAAGTATTTTTACAAATAGAATTTCCGTTTGTCAATTCATTTGTAAATTATAAGAAAAATAAAAAATATATATATAATAAATTTTAATCCATTTGTGTTTAAAAAGAAAGAAACAAAAAAAAAAAGTAAAAACAATAGTAAATAATAATAATTTCATAATAAAAATAATTTACCATAAATATATTATTAGAAAAATACTACAATAATATTATTGAAAATAATTTGCCAATAAATATAGTAAATAATAATAATTTATCATTAATATATTATAATAAAATTACTACAAAACAATGTTATAAAAACTTACAAACAAATAATATAATTCTCTAAAATCAAAAAAAAATTATTTAAGAAAAATTATATTAGTTGAAAATTATTAAAAATACACTAATTCATAATTACAAAGAATATTATTAATGATGAGAAACACAAATTAATAAAGAAGAGAAAAAAGTAATGAGAGAATAAGAAAATGAGAAAAAAAATTAAAGGATAAAGAGTGAAATTAGAGAAAAAATAATATAACAACAAGATGAATATGAGAAAAAGAAAAAGAAAAACATTGAAGTGAAATGAGAGGATCGGATTGAAATAGGAGAAGAATGAAATAAGAAAAATTGGAGAAAATGAAAGTGAAAAAGTGAAGAGGGTGTAGTAATTTTTATAATGCAATATTCAATCAGTTTGTAATTTTTTTTTTTAAAAAAAGAAAAGGTTTGTCAAAATTTATAAGCGAATTATAAAATTCGTTTGTAATTAAAATTAAAGGTGAAATTAAAAAAAAATAAAAATTTTCTGTTTAAATTTACAAACAGATTCCAAAATTTATTTGTAATTCAAATGAATTGCAAAATTCATTTATAAATCCTAACACTTATTGTTTTAAACTCGAAAATTTATAAATAGATTAAAAATCCATTTGTAATTACAAATAAATATTTAATCCGTTTATAAATCTCACAATTGTTTTTTTTCAAACTAAACAATTGACAAATAGATTTAGAATTTATTTGCAATTTACAAATGGAATTACAAATAGATTGAATAATTTCTTTTTTTTTTTTTAATTATAATATCTGTTGGAATCCGTTTGTAATCACAAACGGAACAAATCCATTTACATTTTGGTAAATTCTTGTAATGTTTATTACAATTTTAATTATTTATATTTAATAATAACACACAATTATAACACACGAAAAGAGATAAAAAATAATAATATTAGTTATGATTTGAGAAAATTATCCAAACAATAAACTTCGCTTTAGTTTAATATTTAAAATTTTTTATGTAGAATTTTCAATTATCAAATTGTTGTTCAGAAAGTGCATAAAGAGAATGGGTAAGCATGCAAATAAGACACATTTGAGATTTTTTCTTTTCTATTGTCTAATAGATGTATAAAAAAAGAATGAATTTACATATAAGAGATATGGAATTTTTTTTTTTCGTGCTATTATTAATATATTATATTAAATATATAAAAATAAGAAAGTCATATATTAAAATCACTCTAACTTGCAATAGCTGATTTAAATTTTAAAGTTTAAAAATTATTATTTATCCCTTCTTTTACAAAAATTAAATTATCATTTTATCATTTAATATTGAGTTAGAGTACAACCAAGAAAAATTAATTGGGCACGAGACAGGTAAAATCGGGATCGAGAAGTATTGCCATCCCTATTAATAGTGAGACTTAGATGGTTCATCCTCTCTTTAGATAAGGTCTTTGTGGTTCGTCCCATTATGTAGAGAGGTCTTTGTCCTCTACTTAGTGATGTTTTCATTGTTTCAACCTTGTTTCAACCCAGTCTTTAGTAAGGTCTTTATGATTCACCCTATTACTTTGTGAGGTCTTTGTTTATTTAGTGATGTCTTTATAGATTACCTTATAACTTACCTTTTGTTTGGGAGGAAGTTTTTTAAAGTAATGAAAAGTTTTTCAAGGTTTAAAAAAACCTTAAACTGGTGTTTTAGAGGATATATGATTTTTTAAAAATAGTTTTTAGAGATTTTTACAAAACCTCAAAAAAAAAAAAATCTATTTTCCAATTCTTAAATTAGTGGATTGAGGAGATTTTGCTATAAAATATTTAAATACCTTAAAAACTTCTAGAAACCATGAAAATCTTATTTTTTAAAAAAAATCTTATTTTATTTTATCTCCTCAAAAACAATGTGTCAGTGAAGTGTATGGTTCACCCTACAATGTAATGTGTTGTTGTGGTTCAGCCTACTCTTCAGTGATATTTTGATGGTTCACCCATTAGTAATTAGTGAAGTTTTATGATTAATGCCACTACATAGTGGAGTCTTTCTAGTTTCATCACACTTCTCACCCACTACTTGGTGTGGTCATGGTGATTTGCTTGCTCCATATAATTAAGGTCATTGAGATTCATCTAAATTTTATGAGATTTGCCAGTACTTTGGTGCATTGTTAATTAATAGTGTCCGGCTTCATTTGCTCTATTTAGTGGAGATAGATAGAGATATCAGATGAAGACAAACCCAAGACTTCACACACCTGTTCAGTTGGTCGGTTGTTGGATAGGAGATTCTTCACCTATTCTCAAGTGCATATATATATATATATAGTGGACATAGATAGAGATATTAGATAAAGACAAACCCAAGACTTCACACACCTGTTCAGTTGGTCGGTTGTTGAATAGGAGATTCTTTTTACCTTGGGTTCTCATCTGATTCTTAGAATTCCGATCCCAGGACGGATTAAACACTATCATTAGAAGATTCAAGGTGAAATGATGGGATTCATTAAATGTCCCTGAAGCAATTATAAACCAAGGAATAAAAAACTAACTTAATGGAAAAAACCTTTGCCACCAACTCCTATACAAAACCTTTCAAATCAATTATTTTTGGTCCAAAGATCACATGCCATGGCAAGACTAGCGGGAGCTAAAAATGATGAAGAATATTTTGCAATAATGAAATAATTATTGCAAAACAGAACCAATTCTTCTGTAGTCGATTCTGATTCAGAACCCATCATCTATTTGGGAGATGATGATGAAGAAGGTTATGGTACCTCTTCACAGATACAAAATCTCTTGTAAAAAAAAAAAAAAACTTTAAGACCGACAAAAGAAATTTAGGGTGGCAAAATTATCCATTTTACTCTTCATTTTCGAACTTTTCATTTTACTTTTGCTTTTGTTTTTACTTTACTCTTGTAATTATTTTTACACTTTCTTTCAAAACCAGACAGGACACTGTCACTATTTACTTTTACTGTTCACATGAGAAAATAACAGAAAAAATTGTTCAAGCATTATTCGAGCACTGTTCACCCAATAGGAAGAACTGTTCAAGTACTGTTCACACGTGAAGATATCAAGTGATAGACACTGTTCAAAATTTTAAAAATTATAAACCTGCCCCTGGTCACTTCTATATAAGGAGGCACCCATTCAAGGCAAATTAAGCTTCCAATTGGGCTTTCCAATTCTCTCTCCAAAAAACCGAGAGAATCCGAAGAAGGTCCTGAAGGAGTTTCATCCCGAGGCAAGTAAGGAGCAAGAAGGTCGATTCACTTCCCATCCTGCCCTATCTCTACCTCACTTACAAAACCTTGTAATTTCCTTGTAATAGATTTTAGGAAGCTCATATGCTGAGCAAACTTTATATGTCCTACCTAGAGTTACATCTCCAAAACCTCTGTATAAAACTTTCAAAAATTTATAAAATTTCAAAGTAAGTTTCTTTGAAATTTCTTTACAAAATTACAAATTTATTTTGCATGCATATGACTGGTTTAACCGCCTAATCTGTATATATATATATGTATATATATTCATAGCGGACTGGCTTTGCCGCCTATTGAGTGTATATATATATATATATATATATATTTCATATTTAAATTTCAAATTTAATTTTCATTTCTGAAGATTTCCCTTTCTTGTATATTTTATTTATTTCTTTAATTGTTTATACATTGTTCAAGATTTAGATTGTAGTTTCTTCCCTATTAGCTTATCCCCCTGTTAGTCCCGGTGTGTCTTTATGTATGTCCTACCTGGAAATACATCTCCAAAACCTCTGTACAAAACTTTCAAAAGTTTATAAAATTTCAAAGTAAGTTTCTTTGAAATTTCTTACAAAATTACAAATTTATTTTACATGCATATGACAGAGCAAGAAGGTCGATTCACTTCCCATTCTGCCCTACCTCTACCTCACTTACAAAACCTTGTAATTTCCTTGTAGTAGATTTTAGGAAGCTCATGTGCTGAGCAACCTTTGTACGTCCGATCAATCTGTAGATGCAGCCCCTTACAAAACTGTAAATCGAGATGATTCTGTAAACATAAAAAATATTGTTTTACAAAATAATTTTACAAATGTCCATTTGCATACCATAGGTAAGCAATTACAAAAAATGGAACAAACCCAACAGGCTACAGTTTCCCAGGTTGAAACTAAGCCAGCTACAAAACTAAAAAACCCAATATTTAAACCATTCAAAATCTCAAAAAATAGTCAAAAGGATTTACAAAACAATAACCGGTCTGAATTCATTCAAACTTTAAAAGACTTCAAAGCTAGGTTAGAAGCTTCGACTTCTACTCTAGTAGCACTTGAAACCCCTCAAACTTCCCAAAGAAGTGTTGATTCCATTGCACCTTCTAGGATCCATTCTTCTGGCAAGTTTATTTCTTTCCATTAAATAGATCTTGGAATTACAGTGTTGAATTTTGTAAGATCAGTTTGTAAAAGCAAAGTTTCTCCTTTTTTACTTTGAAACTTATGTTTTGCAGCAAAAGCAAAAACCATAGCTTTGTAATAAATTTTGTAAATTAGTGCAAGAGGAATAGATCCATTAAGCATTTTGTAATTGTGGGTTTTGATTTGTTAGAGAAGGGATTTTGTAATATTATTGTCGTTCAATGAAACAATAAAATTTGAATAGCAATCAAAAGAGATTGGTCTACTGCACAAACTAGACTTTACTAAACTAAGTAAGGAGTCCTAGAAGTTTATGAACTTAGTATCTCTAAGAACTGCTAGGATTGAGGTGTTCAACCCTTCTTTTATAAGAGGTTTAATTCCTAATTGGACTAAACCTATGTGGATGTATTTGTATTATTTCTCATGATATTTTTGTAAAGTTTTTTGAGACAGAAGAGAAATCGTTTCAAAAGGTTTTGAAATCTAAAGATCTGTCTCTTCAGTTTTGATTGTGAAATCAGTTTTGAAAAAATTGAGTTTTGTAGTCTGATAGATTTGATCCTTTTGTACTTTTAGAATTTTCCAATTATTTATACATTTTTCAAAATCTTTGATTTTAATCTCTTCACTATTAACTATCTTTCTCAACTCAGAGGACATGGTAGAAGAGTTTGAAGAAGAAACAGTCCTATAGAAAATAGGATTCATAGTTAAAGAATTTTTTTTAGGTTGATCTTTTGAGTTAAGTGAGGTAATCGCCGAAGGAATCACTGCCCTCAACACACATGCCTTCACTTGGCTTTCAAAGACGGGACTTACAACCTAGGCCTGTTTACACATCTAAAGAAGCTGTCTTATCACCTTAAAATCATTTTACCAACCTTTCAAAAATGTTTAAATGTGAATCCAAATCTTAAATAGAACCTTTCCCCCCCAGGCTCTGATACCAAAGACACACCGGGATCGATAGAGGGATAAGCTAACAGGGAAGAAACTATAATCTAAATCTCAAACAATGAATAAACAATTAAAGAAATAAATAAAATATATAAGAAAGGGAAATATTCAGAAATGAAAATTAAATTTGAAATTTAAATATATATATATATATATATATATATATATATATATATATATATATATATATATACTCAATAGGCGGCAAAGCCAGTCCATTATGAATATATATACATATATATATGTAGATTAGGCAGTTAAATCAGCCATATGCATGCAAAATAAATTTTTAATTTTGTAAAGAAATTTGAAATAAACTTTGAAATTTTATAAACTTTTGAAAGTTTTGTATAGAGGTTTTAGAGATGTAATTCCAGGTAGGATTTACAAAGGTTGCTCAACACATGAGCTTCTTAAAATCTACTACAAGGAAATTAAAAGGTTTTATAAGTGAGGTAGAGGTAGGGCAGGATCGAAAATAAATCGACCTTCTTACTCCTTGCTTACCTCGGGGCGAAACTCCTTCAGGACCTTCTTCGGATTCTCTCGGTTTTTTTGGAAAGAGAATTGGAAAGCTGAATTCGAAGCTTGATTTGCTTCGAATGGGTGCCTCCTTATATAGACCTGATCAGGGGCAGGTTTGTAATTTTTAAAATTTTGAATAGTCTCTACCACTTGACATCTTCATGTGTGAACAATACTTGAACAGTGTCTTGAACAATTCTTCTTGTCGGGTAAACAGTGCTCGAATAGTGCTTAAACAGTTCTTCCTGTTGTTTTCACATGTGAACAGTAAAAAAGTGAACAGTGACAGTGAACAGTGTCCAGTCTGATTTTGAAAGAAACTGCAAAAATAATTACAAGAGTAAAGTAAAAACAAAAGCAAAGGTAAAATGAAAAGTTCGAAGAGTAAAATGGATAATTTTGCTGTCATAAATTTCTTTTACTGGTCTTAAATTTTTTTTTATTTGTTATTTATTGGAGTGGAGCTAGGACCACTCCATCATGTTTTGTAAATTATGCCATGTTTCTTCATCCTCACTCATTTCTTCATTGGATGAGACTGATGGCAAGTCATTCTCCTTTTCATATTGAACCATATATTCTTCATGTTGTGTTTCAATAGAAAAGGGTTCTGGGTCTGGTAAGTGCTCATAATGAATAAATATCCGTGAATATGTACCCCTATAAAATAATATATAGACAGGATATCTATACCTATGCTAGTTGTTAATAGTAGTTCTTACTCTCCATTTATTGAGTTAAGTAAGATGGTCTTCATGATTATATGGCCAATTTGGAAGAGGTAGAAATGGAGGAATTTTTGTATCCAGATAAAAACAATGAATTGCTTGTTCAAGCTCTCCATTTGCTAATACTTCTGGGGGTGTTGAGATGATGTTTACATTGATTGGTTTCAGAGAAAGTATAAGTTTTTTTTTTTTTTTTTATTTCTCAATGAATTTTATTTCCCAAGAATCTAGTCGCTTCACAATCAGATTTTATAATCCTAACTCCAGCTAACATTCCCCATTTAAATAGCTTTCTTGGATCTAGAAATTGAATTCCAGATATCCAGGCTGCTATGAAACGAGGAATACTGAAATCTAGTATGTGTTCACAATTTGGATAGCAAAGAGGAGTCCTTTGAGGGTGCTCCAAGGTGTAATAGAAATGGGGTTTTGAATGAAATTGCCATTCCCATGACCATCCATTGTGATTTTGCTGATTATTTTTTGTAAAGTAGAGACAGATTTTGAATAAATCCAGTTGCTCTTGTGCTCTGGATTGAGTGATGTTTTGTATGATTTTCTCACGGATTTCTTGGGGAAGTCCGTTAAGAACCTGTTGTCTGAATTTCTTTGAAAGACAACGGGCTTCAAATTTTTCTAAGGACCTATTGGTACCAAGTAAAGTAAAAAGGACCTCACCATGGTGATAATTTTTCACATTGACCAGTAGGGCCAATGGTAATTTTACACAAGAATCCAGTGGGAATTCTCGGCCTTTAGTCCTTTTTTTTTTTTTTTTACACTAGCATCCGGTGGGGATCCTAGGCCTTTGAATTCTTATTTTTGTAAGTCAAATTAAAAATTTTTGTTAGAAATGCATGGTTTTAATGGACTAATTCTGGGTGCATGAGACTTTTGTAAAACTTTGTTTTGTAGAAACTCAATGAATGATTGAGCTACAGTGATATGATCCTTATGAATTTTAATTCTGCTAAGGAGGTCAGCCACATATTCATTGGTTTCTTCAAACTTGATACAAAATGCATTGAGAGTGGTTACTCGCAACTTTTTATTTGCTATTAGAGTCCAAAGATTGTCCAATAAACATTGGTGCTTTTCTGTGGGAACATATGTAGTTTTGGCTACATTAATTTTGAACTTCTGAGCAGGAGTTTTTGAAAGGACAACTGGTCCAAAGTGAACTAAATTACCGTTGTTTAATGATTCTGCCATCTGTAAAAACTTACAAGGGTTAGTTTGTAATAAACAGTAATCAAAAATTTGATTTTTGAAAATAAGATTGTTTTGTAAAGAAATGTCTTTTTGTAAATATGGTCTTGTTTCCTGTTTCAAAATATTTATTTGATTATCAAAAATGGAATAAGCCTTTATGATATTCAAATTCTTTGTTTTGGGTTTTTCAACAAAAGGGGAAACAAGTTCTTGATTCTTGGTTTTAAAAGAAATATTATCATAGTTTACTTTGTAGGGAGTAATCAAATTAATGAATAGTGTCTCTAAAATAACACTTTGACTAATATCTCTTATTAAAACGAATGAAGTTTTCAAAAAAAGATTTGAATTGGCTATTTAAGCTTCTGTTTTGTAATTAATTCTTATTTTGGAATTGTTTTCCGCTGAAAGTTTTTCTTTTGTTTCTTTGCGGAAACATTTTGGAACAATACCTTCTTTAATACAGTTTAAGTTTGCTCTTGTATCAAATAAGGCAATTGTATCAATTTTGAAAATTTTTGAAAAAACTATTGAAATCCTAATCAAATATTTTCTGGAAAAAATCTCATTGAGAATGAAGAGAAAATCTTTTGTAGGTTTTTCAAGATTTTGAATTTTCAAATTTTCTTCTTCATCTTCTTTGAGTTCTTCATTGGTTTATTTTGAAAGTAAAGTTTTGAAATGTTTCTGAGTCCTATGCCTGTCTTCTTTTAAGATGTTCAAGCTTAATTTTGATGGCTTTTACCTCTTCTTAGAGGCTTTGGACTAAAACAGTTGATTGTTTTAAAGTCTTTTTTCTTTCTAAAATGGCTGTGAGATCATATGGATTTTTTCCCACAAAATGTAGGTTTTGTACTGATTTTTCATCAAAAGATTTTAAAAGTTTTCCTAAAAATTCCTTTTTTAATGGAGAATCTTCAACTTGTGTAAGGATTTCTAACAGTAACTTTTGATCTTTTGAAAGAACATTGATTTTTAATTTGGTTTTTGTAAACAGTTCAGTTTCTGTATCAGAATTTGAACTGGATGATGAACTTGTGATTAATTCATCGATTTGTAATCCTTCTTCATTTTTTGTGGGTTCAGAATAACTGGACTCACCTTTGGTTTTAACTAAAAGAGCAGTTATCTTATTGATAACTTCTTCTTGTAATTGTAACTCATGAAGTTTTCTATTTAACTTGCAAAAATTTGCAGTGTGACCTTTTTTACCACATTTGTAGCAAGTTAAATCTTTTAATTTTGTTTTGGAATTGGAACTAGGTTTATTAGTCTTTTTTGAATGTTTTTGGTAATAGGGATCTTTTTCTGGTTTTGAAGAGGTTTTGTATTTTTGAGATGATTTTTTGTATGGTTTTCTGCTACAACTTCCTCCAAAATCTAGAGTAGGATTCTTTGTCCCTATTTTAAATTGTTTGCAGAAAGATCCTAACTCTTGACGAGTTTTTCTCATTTCCCATTTCAAATGTTTTTGTAATTTCAAATCTTGACAAATCTTTAAACCTTCTTTTTGAGTGAGATTAACTAGTTCATCATAGGTTAATTGATTATACGGGATTTGATTTCCAAATGTTTCCTTGATTTTATTCCTAACCTTTTCTCCTAAAAGGGTTGGAAGTCCTGCGAGGAATTTTTCTTTCCAGAAGGTTGATTAGAGTCTTCTCTAAGCATTACCTTAGTAAGGAAAGTATTTTTGTAATATTGAAAATCACTCAGTTTTTTACATCTAAGGTTTGAGAGAAGTTTGGCATTTTTATCCTTAAGATGAGAAGGATCACCTACGAAATGTAAGGAAATTATTACAATCAAGGCGGCTACTGCATCTGGGATTGGTTGGCCTAACTCATCAAGAATTGGCACACCATCTTCTTGGGTTCGTATGGATTCTAGAATCTCAAATTTTTATAGATTCGTGAGATGATAATCCCACCATTCTTTGAACTGTCCTGAGAATCCTGCAATGAGGAGTTCAATAATAACTCTGTTTAGGGTTCTAGTTTGGGTTTTGTAAGCATTTGTTGCCATGGTCATATGCTGGAGCAAATTCAAAATGTTATATTCTGACATACCATCTATGTTTCATTCATAGACAATAGAGGGATTGAATTTAGATAGGGTCAGAATTTCAGATCTATTTTCTATGCCTAAATCTGGAGCTATTATTGGAAGGGGTGTTGCTACCTGCGGCTAGTAAAGTCTATTAATTTTTAAAGGTTTTGTAGACTGAATTTCTTCAGCTTGGACAGATTGGGCTTCTTGGCTTTGAGCATCTGAATCTTCGTCTATTATATTGACACTTCTTTGGGAAGTTTGAGGGGTTTCAGGTGCTACTGGAGTAGAAGTCGAAACTTCTAACCTAGCTTTGAAGTCTTTTAAAGCTTGAATGAAATCAGACTGGTTATTGTTTTGTAAATCCTTTTGACTATTTTTGGAGATTTGGAATGGTTTGAAGATTCGGTTTTTTAGTTTTGTAGCTGGCTTAGTTTCAACCTGGGAAACTGTAGCCTATTGGGTTTGTTCCATTTTTTGTAATTGCTTACTTATGGTATGCAAATGAGCATTTGTAAAATTATTCTGTAAAACAATATTTTTTATGTGTATAGAATCATCTTGATTTACAGTTTTGTAAGGGGCTGCATCTACAGATTGGTCTAAATGAGGAAATTTTATCTTCCTAAGAGGAGGACTTCAGGTTGTATTTTTCTACCATATGAAATTTCTCATTTAGGAGTTCTATTTCTAACAATGACAAGGTTTACTGACAATTTTTCTTCTGCTTTCTTCAGAAGAGTTTTTAAAGCCGTAATGAACTCTGATTGGTTGTCTTCTTACTCTTGTTATTTAGGTTTTGAAATGTGAGAAACTTTTGAAACTGGATCTGATTTTTTGAAAGTTTTTGGAGTTTTGGAAAATGGATATGAAATGTTATATTGTTTAGCATATATTTCAAACCAGTCAAAGAAAAGAATATGAACTTTAAGTTGGTATATAAAGTCATAATATTCTTTTTGAATTTCTTTCCTTTGATCATTGAAATTTTTAAAAAACCACATTTGCTTTTGATGATTTTTAGCAGAGTAAAAATCATCATGCAAATATTGTTTGTCTACTTCAAATTCCTTTTCAAGCACATTAAGTTCATGGTTTACATTTGCTGTAATGGTTGAAAAAGTAGGTAATGTAGGTTCTGACTCTGTTTGGGTTTTAACCTGAACAGACTCATTTGTAAATTTGTATAGACTGGATGTTGAACATTTGTAGAGTAATCTACATTTTGTAAGGTGGATCTAGGTATTTTTGAAGTAGAAAACCTAGAAAAGCTAGGTAAATATGAGGTAGAATACCTAGGTTGGACATTTTGTATTTCAATTGGTTTTGTAATAGGCAAACTTATGATAGAAGGTATACGGGATACTCTTCCTATGACTACCGTACTAGATGAAGAATCATCTAAAAACCTAATCTTCTATTAAAGCTAAGGCTGACTCTACCATCTTCATACTAGGTTATTTGCCTTAGTTGAACGTTTAGCTCAACTATTTTTGAAGATTCAGGCTCCACTGCACCTTCTAGGATCCATTCTTTTGGCAAGTTTATGTCTTTCCATTGAATAGATCTTGGAATTACAGTGTTGGATTTTATAAGATCAATTTGTAAAAGCAAAGTTTCTCCTTTTTTACTTTGAAACTTATGTTTTGTAGCAAAAGCAGAAACCATAGCTTTGCAATGAATTTTGTAAATTAGTGGGAGAGGAATAGATCCATCAAGCATTTTGTAGTTGTGGGTTTTGATTTGTAAGACAAGGGATTTTGTAATATTACTATCATTCAATGAAACAGTAAAATTTGGATAGCAATCAAAAGAGATTGGTCGATTGCACAAGCTAGACTCTACTGAACAAAGTAAGGAGTACTGGAAGTTTATGAACCTAGTATCTCTAAGAACTACTAGTTTGAACTTTTCATTTTACTTTTGCTTTTGTTTTTACTTTACTCTTGTAATTATTTTTGCACTTTCTTTCAAAACTAGACAGGACACTGTCACTGTTCACTTTACTGTTCACATGTGAAAACAACAGAAAGAACTGTTCAAGCACTATTCATCCGACAGGAAAAACTGTTCAAGACACTGTTCAAGTACTGTTCATACGTGAAGATGTCAAGTGGAAGACACTGTTCAAAATTTAAAACATTACAAACCTGCCCCTGGTCACATCTATATAAGGGAGCACCCATTTAAAGAAAATCAAGCTTTGAATTCGGCTTTCCAATTCTCTCTCCAAAAAATCGAGAGAATCTGAAGAAGCTCTTAAAGGTGTTTCACCCCGAGGCAAGCAAGGAGCAAGAAGGTCGATTCACCTCCCCTACTGCCCTACCTCTACCTCACTTACAAAACCTTGTAATTTCCTTGTAGTAGATTTTAGGAAGCTCATGTGCTGAGCAACCTTTGTACGTCCTACCTGGAAATACATCAGTAAAACCTCTGTACAAAACTTTCAAAAGTTTATAAAATTTTAAAGTAAGTTTCTTTGAAATTTCTTACAAAATTACAAATTTATTTTGTGTGCATATGGCTGGTTTAACCGCTTAATCTGCATATATATATATATATATATATATATATATATATATATATATATATATATATATATATATATATATATATATATATTTCATATTTAAATTTCAAATTTAATTTTCATTTCTGAAGATTTCCCTTTCTTGTATATTTTGTTTATTTCTTTAAATGTTTATACATTTTTTTAAGATTTATATTGTAGTTTCTTCCCTGTTAGCTCATCCCCTTGTCGGTACTGGTGTGTCTTTGGTATCAGAGTCAGGTTTGTAATTTTTCAAATTTTGAATAGTGTCTGCCACTTGGCATTTTTACACGTGAAAAGTACTTGAATAATGTCTTGAACAGTTCTTCTTGTTGGGTGAACAGTGCTTAAACAGTTCTTCCTGTTATTTTCACATGTGAATAGTAAAAGTGACCAATGATAGGCGAACAACGTCCTGTCTGGTTTTGAAAGAAAGTGGAAAAACAATTACAAGAGTAAAGTAAAAGCAAAAGTAAAATGAAAAGTTTGAAAATGAAGAGTAAAATGAATAATTTTACCGCCATAAATTTCTTTTGCCAGTCTTAAAGTTTTTTTTTTTTTTTTTTTTGCTTTTACTTTACTCTTGTAATTATTTTTGCACTTTCTTTCAAAACCAGACAGGTCACTGTTCACCTGTCACTGTTCACTTTTACTGTTCACATGTGAAAACAACAATCAGAACTGTTCAACCACTGTTCGAGCACTGTTCACCCGACAGGAAGAACTATTCAACACACTATTCAAGTACTGTTCACACGTAAAGATGTCAAGTGGTAGACACTGTTCAAAACTTTGAAAATTATAAACCAACCCCTGGTCACTTCTATATAAAGAGGCACCCAATCAAGGCAAATCAAGCTTCGAATTTGGCTTTGCAATTCTCTCTCCAAAAAACTGAGAAAATTCGAAGAAGTTCCTGAATGAGTTTCACCCCGAGGCAAGCAAGGAGTAAGAAGGTCGATTCACTTCCCATCCTACCCTACCTCTACCTCACTTACAAAACCTTGTAATTTCCTTATAGTAGATTTTAGGAAGCTCATGTGCTGAGAAACCTTTGTATGTCCTACCTGGAAATACATCTGCAAAACCTCTGTACAAAACGTTCAAAAGTTTATAAAATTTCAAAGTAAGTTTCTTTGAAATTTCTTACAAAATTACAAATTTATTTTGCGTGTATATGGCTGGTTTAATCGCCTAATCTGCATATATATATGTATATATATTTATAACGGACTGGCTCTGCTGCCTATGGAGTATATATATATATATTTCATATTTAAATTTAAAATTTAATTTTTATTTCCAAAGATTTCCCTTTCTTGTATATTTTGTCTATTTCTTTAATTGCTTTTACATTTTTCAAGATTTATATTGTAGTTTTTTCCTTGTTAGCTCATCCCCCTGTTAGTCCCTGTGTGTCTTTGGTATCAGAGCCAGGTTTGCAATTTTTCAAATTTTGAACAGTGTCTGCCACTTGACATTTTTATAGGTGAACGGCGTCCTGTTTGGTTTTGAAAGAAAGTGCAAAAACAATTACAAGAGTAAAGTAAAAGCAAAAGTAAAATAAAAATTCAAAAATGAAGAGTAAAATGAATAATTTTGCTACTATAAATTTCTTTTGCCCGTCTTAAAGTTTTTTTTTTTTTGCTTTTACTTTACTCTTATAATTATTTTTACACTTTCTTTCAAAACCAGACAGGTTACTGTTCACCTGTCACTGTTTACTTTTACTATTCACATGTGAAAAAAACAATCAGAACTATTTAACCACTATTCAAGCACTGTTCACCCGATAGGAAGAACTGTTCAAGACACTAATCAAGTACTGTTAACACGTAAAGATGTTAAGTGGCAGACACTGTTCAAAATTTTAAAAATTACAAACCTGCCCCTGGTCACTTTTATACAAGGAGGCACCCATTCAAGGCAAATCAAGTTTCGAATTTGGCTTTCCAATTCTCTCTCCAAAAAACCGAGAGAATCCGAAGAAGTTCCTGAAGGAGTTTCACCCCGAGACAAGCAAGGAGTAAGAAGGTCGATTCACTTCCCATCCTGCCCTACCTCTACCTCACTTATAAAACCTTGTAATTTCCTTGTAGTAGATTTTAGGAAGCTCATGTGCTGAGCCAGCCTTTGTACGTCCTACCTGGAAATACATCTGCAAAACCTTTGTATAAAACTTTCAAAAGTTTATGAAATTTCAAAGTAAGTTTCTTTGAAATTTCTTACAAAATTACAAATTTTTTTTGCTTGCATATGGCTGGTTTAATCGCCTAATATATATATATATATATATATATATATATATATATATATATATATATATATATATATATATATATATATATATATATATTTAAATTTAAAATTTAATTTTCATTTTCGAAGATTTCCCTTTCTTTTATATTTTGTTTATTTCTTTAATTGCTTATACATTTTTCAAGATTTATATTGTAGTTTTTTCCCTGTTAGCTTATCCCCCTGTCAGTCCCTGCGTGTCTTTGGCATCAGAGCCAGGTTTGTAATTTTTCAAATTTTGAACAGTGTCTGCCACTTGACATTTTTACACGTGAACAGTACTTAAACAATGTCTTGAACAGTTCTTTCTGTCAGGTGAACAGTACTCGAATAGTGCTTGAACAGTTCTTCCTATTATTTTCACATGTGAACAGTAAAATTAATAGTAATAGGTGAATAGTGTCCTGTCTGGTTTTGAAAGAAAGTGCAAAAACAATTACAAGAGTAAAGTAAAAGCAAAAGTAAATTGGATAATTTTGCCGTCATAAATTTCTTTTGCCGGTCTTAAAGATTTTTTTTTTTTGGCTTTTACTTTACTCCTGTAATTATTTTTGCACTTTCTTTAAAAACCAGATAGGTTATGCTCAATTGCCATCACATTTACTTATCGTTCACATGTTAAACAACAATCAGAATTGTTTAACAACTGTTCGTGTACTGTTCACCCGACAGGAAGAACTGTTTAAGACACTGTTCAAGTACTGTTCACACATGAAGATGTCAAGTGGCAGACACTGTTCAAAATTTTTAAAATTACAAACCTGCCCCTAGTCACTTCTATATGAGGAGGCACCCATTCAAGGCAAATCAAGCTTCAAACTCTGCTTTCCAATTCTCTCTCTAAAAAACCGAGAGAATCCGAAGAAGTTCCTAAAGGAGTTTCACCCTAAGGCAAGCAAGGAGCAAGATGTCGATTCACTTTCCATCCTGCCCTACCTCTACCTCACTTACAAAACTTTGTAATTTCCTTATAGTAGATTTTAGGAAGCTCATGTGCTGAGCAGCCTTTGTACAACCTACCTGGAAATACATCTGCAAAATCTCGGTACAAAACTTTCAAAAGTTTATAAAATTTCAAAGTAAGTTTCTTTGAAATTTCTTACAAAATTACAAATTTATTTTGCGTACATATGGCTGGTTTAATCGCCTAATCTGCACATATATATGTATATATATTTATAATGGACTGGCTCTGCCGCCTATTGAGTATATATATATATATATATATATATATATATATATATATATATATATATATATATATATATATATTTCATATTTAAATTTCAAATTTAATTTTCATTTCTGAAGATTTTCCTTTCTTGTATATTTTCTTTATTTCTTTAATTGTTTATACATTTTTCAAGATTTATATTATAGTTTCTTTCCTGTTAGCTCATCCCCCTGTCGGTCCCGGTGTGTCTTTGGTATCAGAGCCAGGTTTGTAATTTTTCAAATTTTGAACAGTGTTTACCACTTGACATTTTTACATGTGAACAGTGTCTTGAACAGTTCTTCCTGTTGGGTGAACAGTGCTTGAACAGTTCTTGTTTTTTTCACATGTGAACAGTAAAAAAGTGAACAGTAATAGGTTAACAGTGTCCTATCTAGTTTTGAAAGAAAGTGTAAAAACAATTACAAGAGTAAAGCAAAAGCAAAAGTAAAATGAAAAGTTCGAAAATAAAGAGTAAAATGAATAATTTTATCGCTAATAAATTTTTTTTGCCAGTCTTAAAGTTTTCTTTTTTTTTTTGCTTTTACTTTACTCTTTTAATTATTTTTGCACTTTCTTTCAAAACCAGACAGGTCACTGTTCACCTGTAACTGTTCACTTTTACTGTTCACATGTGAGAACAACAATTAGAACTTTTCGAACACTGCTCACCAGGCAGGAAGAACTGTTCAAGACACTATTCAAGTACTGTTCACACGTGAAGATGTCAAATGGCAGACACTGTTCAAAATTTTAAAAATTACAAACCTGCCCCTAGTCACTTTTATATAAGGAGGCACCCATTCAAGGCAAATCAATCTTCGAATTCGGCTTTCCAATTCTCTCTCTAAAAAACTGAGAGAATCTGAAGAAGTTCCTGAAGGATTTTCACCCCAAGGCAAGCAAGTAGCAAGAAGGTCAATTTACTTCCCATCCTGCTTTACCTCTACCTCACTTACAAAACCCTGTAATTTCCTTGTAGTGGATTTTAGGAAGCTCATGTGCTAAGCAACCTTTGTACGTCCTACCTGGAAATACATCTGCAAAACCTCTGTGCAAAACTTTCAAAAGTTTATAAAATTTCAAAGTAAGTTTCTTTGAAATTTCTTACAAAATTACAAATTTATTTTGCGCACATATGGCTGGTTTAATTGCCAAATCTGCATATATATATATTTATATATATTCATAACAGACTGGCTCTGCCGCCTATTGAGTATATATATATATTTCATATTTAAATTTCAAATTTAATTTTTATTTATGAAGAATTCCCTTTCTTGTATATTTTGTTTATTTCTTTAATTGTTTATACATTTTTCAAGATTTATATTGTAGTTTCTTTCCTGCTAGCCCATCCCCCTGTCGATCCCAGTGTGTCTTTGGTATCAGAGACAGGTTTGTAATTTTTCAAATTTTGAATAGTGTCTGCCACTTGACATTTTTATGCATGAACAGTACTTGAACAGTGTCTTGAACAGTTCTTCCTGTCGGGTGAACAGTGCTCGAACAGTGCTTGAATAGTTCTTCCTGTTGTTTTCACATGTGAACAGTAAATAGGTGAACAGTGTCCAATCTAGTTTTGAAAGAAAGTGCAAAAATAATTACAAGAGCAAAGTAAAAGCAAAAGCAAAATGAAAAGTTCAAAAATAAAGAGTAAAATGAATAATTTTACCCCCATAAATTTTTTTTGTCGATCTTAAAGTTTTTTTTTTTTTTTTTTTGCTTTTACTTTACTCTTGTAATTATTTTTGCACTTTCTTTCAAAACCAGACAGGTCACTGTTTCCCTGTAACTTTTCACTTTTACTGTTCACATCTGAGAACAATAAGAAGAACTGTTTGAGCACTGTTTGAGTGGCAGGAAGAACTGTTCAAGACACTTTTCAAGTACTGTTCACACGTGAAGATGTCAAACGGCAGACACTGTTCAAAATTTTTAAAATTACAAACCTGCCCTTAGTCACTTCTATATAAGGAGGCACCCATTCAAGGCAAATCAAGCTTCAAATTTTGCTTTCTAATTCTCTCTCTAAAAAACCTAGAGAATCCGAAGAAGTTCCTGAAGGAGTTTCACCCTAAGGCAAGCAAAGAGCAAGAATGTCGATTCGCTTCCCATCCTGCCCTACCATTACCTCACTTACAAAACCTTATAATGATCCCATAGAATACTTAATGAACTACCGAACTTCACCTACCGATAACTCATTAAGTACCCTACAAGGAATTTTAAAATAATTTTCTTACATTTTGGAAGTGGTGAGCATTTTGGTAGGAATTAAAAACTATTTATTCAAAGTTTAAATACTAGTAAAAATTTTTGTCCATTTTAATTTTGCCGCAAATTTTATAAAAATTTTGACAGAGTTCCGTTTGTAATTAGAGAAAACAGTTCTTCAAACACCTGCGAAAAACACTTCCAAAATTTTTTCTCAACTCCCATCCACCAACAAATCTCAAAGTAATTCCACAATCCAAATCAAAATTCATCATCTCAAAATATTTAATACTTCATTCACAAGGTATAAAAGATGAAATTCACATGTACAATTATTTATTTGCAGAAGAAAATCCAAAATAATATTATTACAAATTTATTTACAACTGCTCAACTTACATTGATACAGACAACATTTCTATATTTACATCAAAATTATCTACAAGGGTATAAAATAATACCCGTACAAAATGATTGATGTGGTCCAAAATTCGATAGCAGCTCACTCTGCTGCTTTTTCCTTGCTCTTATCTGCGACAGCAAAATAAGCTATCGCTGAGTATAAAAATACTCAGTGGTGCACAATAAAAATTTAAAATTCAATACATAAATCATTCATTGGTGAAACACAATTTAAATACTTCTCAATCATATTTCACAAATATCAAGCTCATAACAACTCCATTTAGTCAAATAATTTATTAAACACAGTATTGCCAAAATCATACACAACTTAAGCCATGACACAAAATTTCCGATCAATGCCGTGTTGTACACCACGACAAAGCAATCTACAACCCCATTAATCGAAATCAATGAGGGAGGTGGCTAGCTAGCTAATGAGTACTCATCCGATCTCAACCTCAACTGGCAAGCCAGAGAGGGAGGAAAATAAACGATCTCAACCCCATAAATGGAGGAGGAATAATGTGACACTGTCATGCTAAGTGTGAACATAAAATCAATTCAAAACAATTTATTCAAATAATTTATGAAAAATCTAATCAATTTCCAAAGTCATATTTGCGATTATAAAATGGCAACACAGTATGTAATTAATCACAGAAGTCAAATTTTTGCGAATAAAATATTTAAACAAGAATTATTGTGCACAGACTTGACGTGAGTCGCCTTTAAGCCTTGACTCAGTCTCTTCGAGTTTTCAAATCTTTTTCAGCTGAAACACACAGTTTCATAGTGTTTCAGTACTATAACTTAACATAGGTCTGAAAATAAATTTAACTTCATTTTTACTAGTTCTATTGCGTTAAATTCGACGTTCTCGAAATTTTTGTGTTTCGGGTTACTATTCACTACACTATTTAAGTCAAATTGTTGACTTTTTAAGGCTTAATAGTTATGGGAACTCCAACTTCACCCACATACCACATTTTGGTCATTAAATTTGTTGGTTTTGGTCATTTTCTCAAAGCTTAAATCTTTTTGGCCAAATTGTCAAATTTTCAGTTTTGGTGCTCCAAGTTGCACTGTTCCATTGGTAATTTTACTGTTGGAATTTGACAAAACTTCCTTCATAGAAAATGTTCCTTATTGTCTTAAGTTTATTCTCATTTTTGGATCACCCCAATTGGAGTTTTGTAGCTCAAGTTATGGCCCTTTGAATCAGGGCTGCCGGATGGAAAATAACCCAGATTTTCTGGGCAAATTTTGGTGCTGGCAGATTTGAGTCACCAACTTGGGGTGGCCAAATGACTTAGTTGCTGGCAGAATTTGGACTTGTGTTCTTCATGAAAGTTTTAGGTCTATATGTGATCTAACCACTGGTAAAATTTCAGGTCAATTTGATCTGCCTAGCTCGAGTTATGACTAAATGAACAAATACTGTTCATTTGGTCAGTTTGTACAGTGGCGACTGCTCTTATCCAACTTTGGTCAATTGGTTCACTAGGTTTTGGTCAGTTTTTGGGCATGGTTCCTAAATGAAAATTGTGTCATTTTGTGTCTATTTTCATCCCCAATTGGTGGCATATCAATTGGACTTATAAAATTTCCGTTTTGGTCCTTCAAAGTTGACTTGGTCATGCTGCCAGCAGCATGACCATACACCCTCCGAATTTAGCTTCACTTCCAACAATTCAAACACAACTCATTTGGTCACAATTGACCATTTTTCACTTCACAATAGGTCAAACATGCCATTTACTCACTTCTTACATTTTTGGTTCACAAACCCTAACATTCAAAACCCTAACTCATCAATTTCATGCATTTAATCACATTTAGTGCATTTAATCCTAACCATTCAACTAATGGAGGTCCATAAACTCATTTAAACCTATCAAACCATGTAAAATCATGCTCCCCTTCAACAAGCCGAAATTTCAGTTTGGTCCTTCCCCCATAATTTTTATTTCATTTTATTAGTTTCCAAGCTCATTTCAACAACCAATTAGGCATTTAAAATGGAAAAATAACAAGTTAACATACTAACCTCAACTTAAACACCAAATCTTCAATTGTTCTCCTTCTTTCTTCTTCCCTTTTTGTTCTTAGGTTGAGATTAGAAGTTCTAGTGAGGTTTTTAGGGGAGTTATGTAGATTGAGTGAAGGAATTTAAGCTTAAATGTAAGCTTAGATGAAGGATTTTCATGGAGGAAATTGGGAGGATGTGGGGCGGCATAAGGGAGGAAGAAGATGACTATTTAAATTTTTTTTTCTTTTCTTTTCTTTATGCATTTTGGCTTATGGAAGACCACAAAATCCAAATTAATTAATCAAATTAATTAATTTAGTTATGGCATCATGCATGAGGTCATGCATGATGTCATCACCTTTTTACTTTTTGATTTTCCTCATTTTTTTTTATTTTTCTATTAGTTCTTTAATTTAATTCTCGATTTCGAAATTTTCTTTTCTCCGATTTTATCTGACAGTTAGGTCAGGAGTCAGCTCTCGGGGTCAATTGACCAAATTGCCCCTCGCCGATTCATCCCGGTTTGCAAATAATTCCATATTTCTTCCGGCTCCTTGACCTAATTATTTGACTGGCTTAACAGTTCTTTTTCGTGATTTTCTCTTTTCCACTATGTTCATAAGGGTCCTAAGGACCGCGGCGTTACATTTTACTGTTCGAAATTTGAGTTTAAAATGACTTCGCAGTCGTTCCCGAGGAGGTCACCCATCGCTGTGACTCTCGACTCGTTTAACCTCTTATGTTCTGTTTTTCTTATTTATACTTAACTAATTGAACATTACTAATTATTTGTATTTATGGCTTCTCTAATTGACTTAAATGTGGTTCTAATCCCTTTAATTGTCTAGACCGACACCGGTCACCGAAACAGTGAAATATAACAGGCTATACAAATAGGGGTGTTACAATTCTCCCCCCCTTAAATAAATTTCGTCTCGAAATTTTACCTGGTATCAATCTCTGAACAGCTGTGGGTGTTGTCTCCTCATGTCCTCCTCTCGTTCCCAAGTAGCCTCCTGGCCCGAATGATGGTTCCACAGCACTTTTACCAATGGTATCTGCTTGTTCCGTAGCTGTTTCACCTCATAAGCCAGAATCTTTATGGGTTCTTCTTCATATGTGAGGTTTGGATTCACTTCAATTTCTTCTACTGGTAGTACATGAGATGGGTCTGATCGATACCTCCTCAACATAGACACATGGAAGACGTTATGTATCTTCTCCAACTCTGGACCTAGTGCCAAACGATAAGCCAAAGGACCCACTCTTTCCAATACCTCATATGGCCCGATAAAACGAGGACTTAGTTTCCCCTTCCTGCCGAATCTCATAATCCTTTTCCAAGGAGAAACCTTGAGGAAAACTTTCTCACCCACTGCATACTCAATATCCCTTCTTTTCAAATCAATATAGGACTTCTGACTGTCTGATGCAGCTTTAAGTCGATCTCTGATCACCTTGATCTTCTCCTCAGTTTGTTGGACAATTTCGGGTCCAATCATCTTTCTTTCACCCACGTCATCCCAACACAACGGGGTTCTACATTTTCTGCCATACAAAGCTTCATATGGAGGCATCCCAATGCTTGATTGGTAGCTGTTGTTGTAAGCAAACTCAATCAAAGGCAAGTGTGTATCCCAACTACCCTCAAACTCAATCACACAAGCCCGTAGCATGTCCTCTAAGATCTGAATTACCCTCTCAGACTGGCCATCTGTCTGTGGGTGGAATGCAGTACTGAAGTTCAGTCTAGTTCCTAGGGCTCTCTGAAGACTACCCCAGAATCTAGAAGTGAACCTAGGATCTCTGTCTGATACAATGGATACTGGCACTCCATGAAGTCTCACAATCTCATCAATGTATAACCAGGCCAATCTGTCCAAACTGTAGTCCATTCGAATTGGCAGAAAATGAGCAGACTTGGTCAGTCTGTCGACAATGACCCACACTGCATCATGACTCTTCTGCATCTTTGGAAGTCCCATAACAAAATCCATAGTTATTCTCTCCCATTTCCATTCTGGCACTGGTAGTGGATGTAACAACCCAGTGGGTACTTGATGCTCTGCCTTTACTTGCTGACAAGTCAGGCATTTGGATACAAACTCTGCCACATCTCTCTTCATACCCATCCACCAGTAATGCTCCTTTAGCCCTCTATACATTTTTGTACCACCAGGGTGCATAGCAAAAGGAGACTCATGTGCTTCCTTCAAAATAATCTGCCTCAAATCAACATCATTAGGAATACACATTCTGCCCTGGTGTAGCAGTAAACCATCATCTCTGATTGAGAACTCTGGTTTCTTGCCCTGCTGGACTTCTTCCAACCGCTTCTGATACCTTTCATCATTCTGAGCAGCCATACTGATCTGATCAATTAACACTGGCTGTACATACCATGCAACTGCTGTCTGCCCCTCATCATTAATCTCTAAACTGGCATGTAATGATCTCAACTCATGTACCAAAGACAAAGGAGTAACCCGTAGACTTGCCATAGTCTTGCGACTTAGGGCATCAGCCATAACATTAGCTTTCCCTGGCTGATAGTTTATCAGACAATCATAGTCTTTTATCAACTCTAACCATCTCCTCTGTCTCAAATTCAACTCTTTATGGGTGCCCAAATACTTCAAACTCTTATGATCTGTGTAGATGTAACATTTCTCCCCATACAAATAGTGCCTCCAGATCTTAAGAGCAAACACAATGGCTGCAAGCTCCAAGTCATGTGTCGGATAATTCCTCTCATGCGGTTTCAGCTGGCGTGATGCATAGGCAATGACATTTCGATCTTGCATCAACACACAGCCTAACCCATTATGAGAAGCATCAGAATCAGATATTTTTTACCCGGTGTAGGTAAAGTCGACTGGAGCCTCACAAACATCTCTTCAATTCATCAAAACTTTGGCCGGCATTTATCCGTCCACTGAAATTTCACATCCTTTCTAAGTAGCTTGGTCAATGGAGATGCTAACTTGGAGAATCCCTTCACAAATCGACGGTAGTATCCACTAACCCTAAAGCGTGAATCTCTGTGACATTTCTGGGTGGCTTCCAATTAAGGACAGCTTCAATCTTGCTAGGATCTACCTTAATACCCTCTGCTGATACTATGTGCCCCAAAAAGGATATCTCCTTCAGCCAAAATTCACATTTCGACAGTTTAGCGTATAACTGTTTCTCCCTCAAAATTTACAGTACAATCCGCAGATGTCTATCATGCTCTTCTGCCTTCCTCGAATAGACCAATATATCATCGATAAATACCACAACAAACTGGTCGAGGTATGATCTGAAGATAGTGTTCATCAGATCCATAAAAGCAGCCGGAGCATTAGTTAACCCGAATGGCATGACCAAGAACTCATAACGGCCATAGTGGGTTCTGAAGGCAGTTTTAGGAATACTCTGCTCTTGTACCCTCAACTGATAATAACCTGATCTCAGGTCAATTTTGGAGAACACAGTTGCACCTCTCAACTGATCAAATAAGTCATCAATGCGGGGCAATGGATATCTATTCTTTATTGTCACCTTATTCAACTGCCGATAGTCAATGCATAACCGGAGAGTGCCATCCTTCTTCTTAACAAACAATACTAGCGCTCCCCAAGGTGATACACTAGGGCGGATAAAGCCCTTATCAAGCAGCTCTTGCAACTGCACTTTCAATTCTTTTAGTTCTGCAGGTGCCATTCTGTATGGTGTTATGGAGATTGGGTCCACACCAAGCATAACATCAATTTCAAACTGCACTTCTCTTTCTAGAGGTAATCCTGGCAATTCTTCAGGAAATACATTCGAAAATTCACATACAGTAGGAATGTCCCTCAGTGCTGGACTTCCCACTTGGGTGTCTATCACATGTGCCAAGTATGCCTCACACCCTTTTCTAATCATTTTCCTGGCCAGTGCAGCTGAAATGATGTTTGAAGGTAATAACTGTCTCTCCCCATGTATTACTACATCACCATACTGAGGAAGACCAAAAGTGACTGTCTTCGCCTCTGATCCAATCATGGCGTGATGCCTGGATAACCAATCCATGCCCAAGATAATGTCATAATCTCTGAAGGGCATTTCAATTAAATCAGACAGAAAAGTGTGTCCTTGGATCACCAGAGGACAATCCCTATATAGCCTATTTACCCTGACCTCTTGGCCTAATGGACTAGTTACTAGCACATCATAGTCCATTGGTACACACTGAATAGCAGTAGAACACATCACACTAGCACTAACATATGAATGTGTGGAGCCAGGATCAAATAACACATGCACATCTTGGTCAAGGATGGAGAAATTACCAGCTACAACGTCTAATGTTTCAGCTTCTTCCCTCTGACGCATGGTATACACTCTGATTGGTGCGCCACTGGTAATCGGGCCGTTAATGTTGCTTTGACTTCCAGGGGTGTTACCAGGACCCCTACCTCTGCCTCTACCTCTAGCAGCTGACTGTGACCCTCTAGGTGCAGAGACTTGGGCTGATCCTTCAGATGTAGCAGAAGGTCCAGACCGGTGCGGACTAGTGCAATCTTTAGCGAAATGTCCGCTCCCTTTACAGTTAAAACATGCACCGGTGGCCTTGAAACAAACCCCACCATGAGTTCTACCACAAGTTTCACACTGCCGGACTGATAGAGCTCCTCGGGTGTTCATTGGTCTCACACTGACCGGGGTGGTCTTTGGCCAGAAAATCTGCCTCTGCCAGATCTACGGGAGCTGGATCCCCCAAACTGTTTCCTCTTGCCAGAACCACTTTCAGATACTTGTCTAGTAGTCTTTTCAGTCTTCTTTTGTGGACCCTTCTTCACTGCCCCTTCTGATTCTATCCTTTCCAGTTCCAGGACCTGTGAGATCATTTCAGTGAAATTCTGATGTCGAAAACCCACGAGTTGCATTCTCAAATTCGGCCTTAATCCGGACTCAAACCTCTTACATCTGTCTCTAGGGGTGGAGACTAAGCTTCCAGCATAGTGGCTTAGCCTTGAAAAGTCTCTCTCATACTCTGCTATGGTTCTGTCCCCTTGTTTCAAACTCAAGAATTCTTGCAACTTCATATCCATGTATGCATCGGGAACCCATTTATGCCTGAATTCCCTCAAGAAGTCTGTCCATGTCAGTACAGGTGGCTCCACCAGGCTGTGGGGGATGGTCTTCCACCATTCATATGCATCCCCTTGCAACAAGGAAACAGAGTACTCGAACTTTAGCTCTTCTGTACACTGCAGCTTCCTGAAAACCCGTTCCATTCTTTCCAACCACTGTTCTGCCTCCAGTGGATCCATAGTGCCTTTAAACTCGGTGGCTCCAAATTTCATCAATTTTTCATATTGCCGAGCTGAGGGCTTTGGTTGTGCTACAGGTACTGGCATTTGAGCTTGGGGTGACACATTACCCGCCATTTGCTGGAAAAAAGTAGCCATCTGCTATACAAATTGAGCAGGAAACTGCGGTGCTGGAGCAGAAGCTGGAGTGGCTGACCCACTCAGATCTGGAGTGCTGGGGCTTCCCCTTGAACCTCAGCCTCAACAGATTGTTCTTCGGAATGATCTCCTCCTTCCATTCCGTTTTCTCAAAATTTTCTACTTCCTGAGATCAAACACAAGGAGGTTGACCTCCGTTAGTGCATATTCATGATGTAAATATGTCATATGTATCAATTAAAGACACTTGAGCAGTTGTACTTATCGATAAAATGTTCATACACATAGTCAAAATTTATTGAAAAACCATGCTCTGATACCACTAAAACATGTCACACCTTACCCCTCTGTAAGGCATAACATGATCCCGTAGAATACTTAATGAACTACCGAACTTCACCTACCGATAACTCATTAAGTACCCTATAAGGGATTTTAAAATAATTTTCTTACATTTTGGAAGTGGTGAGCATTTTGGTAGGAATTAAAAACCATTTATTTAAAGTTTAAATACTAGTAAAAATTTTTGTCCATTTTAATTTTGCCACAAATTTTATAAAAATTTTGACAGAGTTCCGTTTGTAATTAGAGAAAACAGTTCTTCAAACACCTGCGAAAAACACTTCCAAAAATTTTTCTCAACTCCCATCCACCAACAAATCTCAAATCAACTCAGTTCAAATCACTTCAAAGTAATTCCACAATCAAAATCAAAATTCATCATCTCAAAATATTTAATACTTCAGTCACAAGACATAAAACATGAAATTCACATGTACAATTATTTATTTACAAAATAAAATCCAAAATAATATTATTACAAATTTATTTACAACTGCTCAACTTACATTGATACATACAACATTTCTATATTTAAATCAAAATTATCTACAAGGGTATAAAATAATACCCGTACAAAATGATTGATGTGGTCCACAATTCGATAGCAGCTCACTCTGCTGCTTTCTCCTTACTCTTATCTGCGACAGCAAAATAAGCTATCGCTGAGTATAAAAATACTCAGTGGTGCACAATAAAAATTTAAAATGTAATACATAAATCATTCATTGGTGAAACACAATTTAAATACTTCTCAATCACATTTCACAAATATCAAGCTCATAACAACTCCATTTAGTCAAATAATTTATTAAACACAGTGTTGCCAAAATCATACACAACTTAAGCCATGACACAAAATTTCCGATCAATGCCGTGTTGTACACCACGACAAAGCAATCTACAACCCCATTAATCGAAATCAATGAGAGAGGTGGCTAACTAGCTAATGAGTACTCATCCGATCTCAACCTCAACTGGCAAGCCAGAGAGGGAGGAAAATAAACGATCTCAATCCCATAAATGGAGGAGGAATAATGTGACACTGTCATGCTAAGTGTGAACATAAAATTAATTCAAAATAATTTATTCAAATAATTTATGAAAAATCTAATCAATTTCCAAATTCATATTTGCGATTATAAAATGGCAACACAGTACGTAATTAATCACAGAAGTCAAATTTTTGCGAATAAAATATTTAAACAAGAATTATTGTGCACAGACCTGACATGAGTCGCCTTTAAGCCTTGACTCAATCTCTTTGAGTTTCCAAATCTTTTTCAGCTGAAACACACAGTTTCATAGTGTTTCAGTACTATAACTTAACATAGGTCTGAAAATAAATTTAACTTCATTTTTACTAGTTTTATTGTGTTAAATTCGACGTTCTCGAAGTTTTTGTGTTTTGGGTAACTATTCACTATACTATTCAAGTCAAATTGTTGACTTTTTAAAGCTTAATAGGTATGGGAACTCCAACTTCACCCACATGCCACATTTTGGTCATTAAATTTGTTGGTTTTGGTCATTTTCTCAAAGCTTAAATCCTTTTGGCCAAATTGTCAAATTTTCAGTTTTGGTGCTCCAAGTTGCACTGTTCCATTGGTAATTTTACTGTTGGAATTTGACAAAACTTCCTTCATAGAAAATGTTCCTTATTGTCTTAAGTTTATTCTCATTTTTGGATCACCCCAATTGGAGTTTTGTAGCTCAAGTTATGGCCCTTTGAATCAGGGCTGCCGGATGGAAAATAACCCAGATTTTCTGGGCAAATTTTGGTGCTGGCAGATTTGAGTCACCAACTTGGGGTGCCCAAATGGCTTGGTTTCTGGCAGAATTTGGACTTGTGTTCTTCATGAAAGTTTTAGGTCTATATGTGATCTAACCACTGGTAACATTTCAGGTCAATTTGACCTACCTAGCTCGAGTTATGATCAAATGAATAAACACTGTTCATTTGGTCAGTTTGTACAGTGGCGACTGCTCTTATCCAACTTTGGTCAATTGGTTCACTAGGTTTTGGTCAGTTTTTGGGCATGGTTCCTAAACGAAAATTGCGTCATTTTGTGTCTATTTTCATCCCAATTGGTGGCATATCAATTGAACTTGTAAAATTTTCATTTTGGTCCTTCAAAGTTGACTTGGTCATGCTGCCAGCAGCATGACCATACACCCTCCGAATTTAGCTTCACTTCCAACAATTCAAACACAACTCATTTGGTCACAATTGACCATTTTTCACTTCACAATAGGTCAAACATGCCATTTACTCACTTCTTACATTTTTGGTTCACAAACCCTAACATTCAAAACCCTAACTCATCAATTTCATGCATTTAATCACATTTAGAGCGTTTAATCCTAACCATTCAACTAATGGAGGTCCATAAACTCATTTAAACCCATCAAACCATGCAAAATCATGCTCCCCTTCAACAAGCCAAAATTTCAGTTTGGTCCTTCCCCCATAATTTTTATTTCATTTTATTAGTTTCCAAGCTCATTTCAACAACCAATTAGGCATTTAAAATGGAAAAATAACAAGTTAACATACTAACCTCAACTTAAACACCAAATCTTCAATTGTTCTCCTTCTTTCTTCTTCCCTTTTTGTTCTTAGGTTGAGATTACAAGTTCTAGTGAGGTTTTTAGGGGAGTTATGTAGATTGAGTGAAGGAATTTAAGCTTAAATGTAAGCTTAGATGAAGGATTTTCATGGAGGAAATTGGGAGGATGTGGGGCGGCATAAGGGAGGAAGAAGATGACTATTTAATTTTTTTTTCTTTTCTTTTCTTTATGCATTTTGGCTTATGGAAGACCACAAAATTCAAATTAATTAATCAAATTAATTAATTTAGTTATGGCATCATGCATGAGGTCATGCATGATGTCATCACCTTTTTACTTTTTGATTTTCCTCTTTTTTTTTTTTTCTATTAGTTCTTTAATTTAATTCTCGATTCCGAAATTTTCTTTTCTCCGATTTTATCTGACAGTTAGGTCAGGAGTCAGCTCTCGGGGTCAATTGACCAAATTGCCCCTCGCCGGTTCATCCCGGTTTGCAAATAATTCCATATTTCTTCCGGCTCCCTGACCTAATTATTTGACTGGCTTAACAGTTCTTTTTCGTGATTTTCTCTTTTTCACTGTGTTCATAAGGGTCCTAAATTTGAGTTTAAAACGACTTGGCAGTCGTTCCCGAGGAGGTCACCCATCGCTGTGACTCTCAGCTCGTTTAACCTCTTATGTTCTGTTTTTCTTATTTATACTTAACTAATTGAACATTACTAATTATTTGTGTTTATGGCTTCTCTAATTGACTTAAATGTGGTTCTAATCCCCTTAATTGTCCAGACCGACACCGGTCACCGGAACAGTGAAATATACCAGGCTATACAAATAGGGGTGTTATACATTTGCTGGGCAACCCTTGTACATCCTACCTGGAAATACATCTGCAAAGCCTCTATACAAAACTTTCAAAAATTTATAAAATTTCAAAGTAAGTTTCTTTGAAATTTCTTACAAAATTACAAATTTATTTTGCTTGCATATGGCTGGTTTAATCGCCTAATCTGCATATATATATATATATGTATATATATTCATAACGGACTGACTTTGCCCCTATTGAGTATACACACACACACACAAACACACACACACACACACACACACATATATATATATATATATATATATATATATATTTATTTCATATTTAAATTTAAAATTTAATTTCATTTCCGAAGATATCACTTTCTTGTATATTTTGTTTATTTCTTTAATTGCTTATACATTTTTCAAGATTTATATTGTAGTTTTTTCCCTGTTAGCTTATCCCCCTGTCAGTCCTTGTGTGTCTTTGGCGTCAGAGCCAAGTTTGTAATTTTTCAAATTTTGATTAGTGTCTGCCACTTGACATTTTTACGCATTAATAGTACTTGAACAGTGTCTTGAACAGTTCTTCCTGTCGAGTGAACAGTGCTTGAACAGTTCTTCCTGTTGTTTTTACATGTGAACAGTAAAAGTGAATAGTAATAGGTGAATAACGTCCTGTCTGGTTTTGAAAGAAAGTGCAAAAACAATTACAAGAGTAAAGCAAAAGCAAAAGTAAAATGAAAAGTAAAATGGATAATTTTGCCGTCATAAATTTCTTTTGCCGGTCTTAAAGATTTTTTTTTTCTTTTACTTTACTCCTGTAATTATTTTTGCACTTTCTTTAAAAACCAGATAGGTTACTGTTCACCTGTCACTGTTTACTTTTACTATTCACATGTTAAACAACAATCATAACTGTTTAACCACTGTTCGAGTATTGTTTACCCAACAGGAAGAACTGTTCAAGACACTATTCAAGTACTGTTCACACGTGAAGATGTCAAGTGGGAGACATTGTTCAAAATTTTTAAAATTACAAAACTGCCCCTAGTCACTTCTATATAAGGAGGCACCCATTCAAGGCAAATCAAGCTTTAAATTCTGCTTTCCAATTCTCTCTCTAAAAAATCGAGAGAATCTGAAGAAGTTCCTGAAGGAGTTTCACCCTAAGGCAAGCAAGGATCAAGAATGTCGATTCACTTCCCATCCTACCCTACCTCTACCTCACTTACAAAACCTTGTAATTTCCTTGTAGTAGATTTTAGGAAGATTATGTGCTGAGCAACCTTTGTACGTCCTACTTGGAAATACATATGCAAAACCTCTGTACAAAACTTTCAAAAGTTTATAAAATTTCAAAGTAAGTTTCTTTAAAATTTCTTACAAAATTACAAATTTATTTTGCGTGCATATGGCTGGTTTAATCGCCTAATATGCACATATATATGTATATATATTTATAACGGACTGGCTCTGCCGCCTATTGAGTATATATATATATATATATATATATATATATATATATATTTAAATTTCAAATTTAATTTTCATTTCTGAAGATTTTCCTTTCTTGTATATTTTCTTTATTTCTTTAATTGTTTATACATTTTTCAAGATTTATATTGTAGTTTCTTCCCTGTTAGCTCATCTCCCTGTCGGTCCCGGTGTGTCTTTGGTATCAGAGACAGGTTTGTAATTTTTCAAATTTTGAATAGTGTCTGTCACTTGATATTTTTACGCGTGAACAGCACTTGAATAGTGTCTTGAACAGTTCTTCTTGTCAGGTGAACAGTGCTTGAATAGTTCTTCCTGTTTTTTTACTTGTGAACAGTAAAAAAGTGAATAGTAATAGGTGAACAGTGTCCTATCTGGTTTTGAAAGAAAGTGGAAAAACAATTGCAAGAGTGAAGTAAAAGCAAAAGTAAATTGAAAAGTTCAAAAATAATGAGTAAAATGAATAATTTTATCGCCATAAATTTTTTTTTGCCGGTCTTAAAGTTTTTTTTTTTTTGCTTTTACTTTACTCTTGTAATTATTTTTGCACTTTCTTTCAAAACTAGACAGGTCACTGTTTACCTGTAACCGTTCACTTTTACTATTCACATGTGAAAACAACAATTAGAACTGTTCTAGCACTGTTCACCCGGCAGGAAGAACTGTTCAAGACACTGTTTAAGTACTGTTCACACGTGAAGATGTCAAATGGCAGACACTATTCAAAATTTTAAAAATTACAAACCTGCCCCTAGTCACCTCTATATAAGGAGGCAGCCATTCAAGGCAAATCAATATTCGAATTCGGCTTTCCAATTCTCTCTCTAAAAAATCGAGAGAATTCGAAGATGTTCCTGAAGGAGTTTCACCCCAAGGCAAGCAAGGAGCAAGAAGGTCAATTTACTTCCCATCCTGCTCTACCTCTACCTCACTTACAAAACCCTGTAATTTCCTTGCAGTAGATTTTAGGAAGCTCATGTGCTGAGCAACCTTTGTATGTCCTACCTGAAAATACATCTGCAAAACCTCTATGCAAAACTTTCAAAAGTGTATAAAATTTCAAAGTATTTTGCGAGCATATGGCTGGTTTAATCGCCAAATCTGCACATATATATATATATATATATATATATATATTTCATATTTAAATTTCAAATTTAAATTTTATTTCTGAAGAATTCCCTTTCTTGTATATTTTGTTTATTTCTTTAATTGTTTATACATTTTTCAAGATTTATATTGTAGTTTCTTCCCTGCTAGCTCATCCCCCTATCGGTCTCAGTGTGTCTTTGGTATCAGAGACAGGTTTGTAATTTTTCAAATTTTGAACAGTGTCTACCACTTGACATTTTTACACGTGAACAATATTTGAATAGTGTCTTGAACGGTTCTTCCTGTCAGGTGAACAATGCTCGAACAGTGCTTGAACAGCGCTTGAATAGTTCTTCCTGTTGTTTTCACATGTGAACAGTAAAAAAATGAACAGTAATAGGTGAACAGTGTCCTATCTAGTTTTGAAAAAAAGTGCAAAAATAATTACAAGAGTAAAGTAAAAGCAAAAGTAAAATGAAAAGTTCGAAAATAAAGAGTAAAATGAATAATTTTAGCCCCATAAATTTTTTTTGTCGGTCTTAAAGTATTATTATTTTTTTTTTGCTTTTACTTTACTCTTGTAATTATTTTTGCACTTTCTTTCAAAACTAGACAAGTCACTATTTCCCTGTAACTTTTCACATTTACTGTTCACATGTGAGAACAACAGGAAGAACTGTTTGAGCACTGTTCGAGTGACAGGAAGAACTGTTCAAGACACTGTTCAAGTACTATTCACACGTGAAGATGTCAAACGGTAGACACTGTTCAAAATTTTGAAAATTACAAACTTGCCCCTAGTCACTTCTATATAAGGAGGCACCCATTCAAGGCAATTCAAGCTTCAAATTTTGCTTTCTAATTCTCTCTGTAAAAAACTGAGAGAATTCGAAGAAGTTCCTAAAGGAGTTTCACCCTAAGGCAAGCAAGGAGCAAGAATGTCGATTCGCCTCCCATCCTACCCTACCTCTACCTCACTTACAAAACCTTGTAATTTCCTTGCAGTAGATTTTAGGAAGTTCATGTGCTGAGCAACTTTTGTTTGTCCTACTTGGAAATACATCTGTAAAACCTCTGAACAAAACTTTCAAAAGTTTATAAAATTTCAAAGTAAGTTTCTTTGAAATTTCTTACAAAATTACAAATTTATTTTGCACGCATATGGCTGGTTTAATCGCCTAATCTATATATATATATATATATATATATATATATATATATATATATATATATATATATATATATATATATATATATTTAAATATGAAATATGTATATATAGACTCAATAGGCGGCAGAGCCAACGGACTGGCTCTGCAGCCTATTGAGTCTATATATACCTGTTGGCTCTGCCGCCTATTGAGTCTATATATACATATTTCATATTTAAATATATATATATATATATATATATATATATATATATATATATATATATATATATAACGGATTGTCTCTGCCGCCTATTGAGTCTATATATACATATTTCATATTTAAATTTAAAATTTAACTTTTATTTTCAAAGATTTCACTTTCTTGTAAATTTTGTTTATTTCTTTAATTGCTTATACATTTTTCAAGATTTATATTGTAGTTTGTTCCCTGTTAGTTTATCCCCCTATCTGTCCCTGTGTGTCTTTGGCATCAGAGCCAGGTTTGTAATTTTTCAAATTTTGAACAGTGTCTACCACTTGACATTTTTACGCGTGAACAGTACTTGAACAGTGTCTTGAACAGTACTTCCTATCGAGTGAACAGTGCTCAAACAATGCTTGAAAAGTTCTTCCTGTTGTTTTGAGATGTGAACAGTAAAAGTAAATAGTAATAAGTGAATAATTTCCTGTCTGGTTTTGAAAGAAAGTGCAAAAACAATTACAAGAGTAAAGTAAAAGCAAAAGTAAAATGAAAAGTAAAATGAATAATTTTGTCGGTCTTAAAGATTTTTTTTTCTTTTACTTTTGTAATTATTTTCGCACTTTCTTTAAAAACCAGATATGTTACTGTTCACCTGTCATTGTTTACTTTTACTGTTCACATGTTAAACAACAATCAGAACTGTTTAACCACTATTCAACCGACAGGAAGAACTGTTCAAGACACTATTCAAGTACTGTTCACACGTGAAGATGTCAAGTGGCAGACACTGTTCAAAATTTTAAAAATTACAAACCTGCCCCTGGTCACTTCTATATAAGGAGGCACCCATTCAAGGCAAATCAAGCTTTGAATTCTACTTTCCAATTCTCTCTCTAAAAAATCGAGAGAATCCGAAAAAGTTCCTGAAGGAGTTTCAGCCTAAGGCAAGCAAGGAGCAAGAATGTCGATTCCCTTCCCATCCTGCCCTACCTCTACCTCACTTACAAAACCTTGTAATTTCCTTATAGTAGATTTTAGGAAGCTCATGTGCTGAGTAACCTTTGTACGTCCTACTTGGAAATACATCTGCAAAACCTCTGTACAAAACTTTCAAAAGTTTATAAAATTTCAAAGAAACTTTGAAATTTCTTACAAAATTACAAATTTATTTTGCGTGCACATGGCTGATTTAATCGCCTAATCTGCACATATATATGTCTATATATTTATAACGGACTAGCTCTGCAGCCTATTGAGTATATATATATATATATATATATATATATATATCGTATTTAAATTTCAAATTTAATTTTCCTTTCTTGTATATTTTCTTTATTTCTTTAATTGTTTATACATTTTTCAAGATTTATATTGTAGTTTCTTCCCTGTTAGCACATCCCCCTTACGGTCCTGGTGTGTCTTTGGTATCAGAGACAGGTTTGTAATTTTTCAAATTTTGAACAGTGTCTGCCACTTGACGTTTTTACGTGTGAACAGTACTTGAATAGTGTATTGAATAGTTCTTCCTGTCGGGTGAACAGTGCTTGAATAGTTCTTCCTGTTTTTTTCACATGTGAATAGTAAAAAAGTGAACAGTAATAGGTGAACAGTGTCCTATCTAGTTTTGAAAGAAAGTGCAAAAACAATTACAAGAGTAAAGTAAAAGCAAAAGTAAAATGAAAAGTTCGAAAATAAAGAGTAAAATGAATAATTTTATCGCCATAAATTTTTTTTGCCAGTCTTAAAGTTTTTTTTTTTTTTTTTGCTTTTACTTTACTCTTGTAATTATTTTTGCCCTTTCTTTCAAAACTGTGTCATCAAGCATCAGAATCGCTCACATGTGAGAACAATAATTAGAACTGTTCGAGCACTGTTCACCCGGCAGGAAGAACTGTTCAAGATACTATTCATGTACTGTTCACACGTGAAGACGTCAAAAGGCAGACACTGTTCAAAATTTTAAAAATTACAAACCTGCCCCTAGTCACTTCTATATAAGGAGGCACCCATTGAAGGTAAATCAATCTTCGAATTCGGCTTTCCAATTCTCTCTCTAAAAAACTGAGAGAATCCGAAGAAGTTCCTGATGGAGTTTCACCTCAAGGCAAGCAAGGAGCAAGAAGGTCAATTTACTTCCCATCCTGCTCCACCTCCACCTCACTTACAAAACCCTGTAATTTCCTTATAGTAGATTTTAGGAAGCTCATGTGTTAAGCAACCTTTGTACGTTCTACTTGAAAATACATCTGCAAAACCTCTATGCAAAACTTTCAAAAGTTTATAAAATTTCAAAGTAAGTTTCTTTGAAATTTCTTACAAAATTACAAATTTATTTTGCACGCATATGGCTGGTTTAATCGCCAAATCTGCATATATATATATATATTTTCATATTTAAATTTTAAATTTAATTTTTATTTCTGAAGAATTCCCTTTCTTGTATATTTTGTTTATTTCTTTAATTGTATATACATATTTCAAGATTTATATTGTAGTTTCTTTCCTACTAGCTCATCCTCCTGTCAGTCCCAGTGTGTCTTTGGCATCAAAGACAAGTTTGTAATTTTTCAAATTTTGAACAGTGTCTGCCACTTGACATTTTTACGCGTGAACAGTGTCTTGAACAGTTCTTTCTGTCGGGTGAACAGTGCTCGAACAGTTCTTCCTGTTGTTTTCACATGTGAACAGTAAAAAAGTGAATAGTAATAGGTGAACAGTGTCCTATCTAGTTTTGAAAGAAAGTGCAAAAATAATTACAAGAGTAAAGTAAAAGCAAAAGTAAAATGAAAAGTTCGAAAATAAAGAGTAAAATGAATAATTTTACCCCCATAAATTTTTTTTGTCAGTTTTAAAGTTTTTTTTTTTTTTTTTTTTGCTTTTACTTTACTCTTGTAATTATTTTTGCACTTTCTTTCAAAACCAGACAGGTCACTGTTTCCCTGTAACTTTTCACATTTACTATTCACATGTGAGAACAACAGGAAGAACTGTTTGAGCACTGTTCGAGCGGCAGGAAGAACTGTTCAAGACACTGTTCAAGTACTGTTTACACGTGAAGATGTCAAACGGCAGACACTGTTCAAAATTTTAAAAATTACAAACCTGCCCCTAGTCACTTCTAATAAGGAGGCACCCATTCAAGGCAAATCAAGCTTCGAATTTTGCTATCTAATTCTCTCTCTAAAAAATCGAGAGAATTCGAAGAAGTTCCTAAAGGAGTTTCACCCTAAGGCAAGCAAGGAGCAAGAATGTCGATTCGCTTCCCATCCTACCCTACCTCGACCTTGTAATTTCCTTGTAGTAGATTTTAGGAAGCTCATGTGCTGAGCAACCTTTGTACGTCTTACCTGGAAATACATCTGCAAAACCTCTGTACAAAACTTTGAAAAGTTTATAAAATTTCAAAGTAAGTTTCTTTGAAATTTCTTACAAAATTACAAATTTATTTTGCTGGCATATGGTTGGTTTAATCGCCTAATCTGCATATATATATATTCATAACGGACTGGCTCTGCCGGCTATTGAGTCTATATATATATATATATATATTTCATATTTAAATTTAAAATTTAATTTTCATTTATGAAGATTTCCCTTTCTTGTAAATTTTGTTTATTTCTTTAATTGCCTATACATTTTTCAAGATTTATATAGTAGTTTTTTCCCTGTTAGCTTATCCTCCTGTCAGTCCCTATGTGTCTTTGGCATCAGAGCCAGGTTTGTAGTTTTTCAAATTTTGAACATTGTCTGCCACTTGACATTTTTACGCATGAACAGTACTTGAACAGTGTCATGAACAGTTCTTCCTGTCGGGTGAACAGTGCTCGAACAGTGTTTGAACAGTTCTTCCTGTTGTTTTCACATGTGAACAGTAAAAAAGTGAATAGTAATAGGTGAATAGCGTCCTGTCTGGTTTTGAAAGAAAGTGCAAAAACAATTACAAGAGTAAAGTAAAAGCAAAAGTAAAATGAAAAGTAAAATGGATAATTTTGCCATCATAAATTTCTTTTGCCGGTCTTAAAGATTTTTTTTTCTTTTACTTTACTCATGTAATTATTTTTGCACTTTCTTTAAAAACCAGACAGGTTACTGTTCACCTGTCAATGTTTACTTTTACTGTTCAGATGTTAAACAACAATCAGAACTGTTTAACCACTGTTCATCCGATAGGAAGAACAATTCAAGACACTATTCAAGTACTGTTCACACGTGAAGATGTCAAGTGGCAGACACTGTTCAAAATTTTTAAAATTACAAACCTGCCCCTAGTCACTTCTATATAAGGAGGCACCCATTCAAGTCACATCAAGCTTCGAATTCTGCTTTCCAATTCTCTCTCTAAAAAACTGAGAGAATTCGAAGAAGTTCCTAAAGGAGTTTCACCCTAAGGCAAGCAAGGAGCAAGAATGTTGATTCACTTACCATCCTGCCCTACCTCTACCTCACTTACAAAACCTTGTAATTTCCTTATAGTAGATTTTAGGAAGTTCATGTGCTGAGCAACCTTTGTACGTCCTACATGGAAATACATCTGCAAAACCTCTGTACAAAACTTTCAAAAGTTTATAAAATTTCAAAGTAAGTTTCTTTGAAATTTCTTACAAAATTACAAATTTATTTTGCGTGCATATGGCTGGTTTAATCGCCTAATCTGCACATATATATGTATATATAATCATAACGGACTAGCTCTGCCGCCTATTGAGTATATATATATATATATATATATATATATATATATATATATATATATATATATATATATATATATATATATATATATATATATATTTCATATTTAAATTTCAAATTTAATTTTTATTTATGAAGATTTTCCTTTCTTGTATATTTTCTTTATTTCTTTAATTGTTTATACATTTTTCAAGTTTTATATTGTAGTTTCTTCCCTATTAGCTCATCTCCCTGTCGGTCCTGATGTGTCTTTGGTATCAGAGACAGGTTTGTAATTTTTCAAATTTTGAATAGTGTCTGCCACTTGATATTTTTACGTGTGAACAACACTTGAATAGTGTCTTAAACAGTTCTTCCTATCGGGTGAACAGTGCTCGAACAGTTCTTGAATAGTTCTTCCTGTTGTCTTCACATGTGAACAGTAAAAAAGTAAACAGTAATAGTTGAATAGTGTCCTATCTAGTTTTGAAAGAAAGTGCAAAAATAATTACAAGAGTAAAGTAAAAGCAAAAGTAAAATGAAAAGTTCGAAAATAAAGAGTAAAATGAATAATTTTACCCCCATAAATTTTTTTGTCGATCTTAAAGTTTTTTTTTTTTTTTTTTTTTTTGCTTTTACTTTACTCTTGTAATTATTTTTGCACTTTCTTTCAAAACCAGACAGGTAACTGTTTCCCTATAACTGTTCACTTTTACTGTTCACATGTGATAACAACAGGAAGAACTATTTGAGCATTGTTCGAGCGGTAGGAAGAACTGTTCAAGACACTGTTCACACGTGAAGATGTCAAATGGCAGACACTGTTCAAAATTTTAAAAATTACAAACCTGCCGCTGGTCACTTCTATATAAGGAGGCACCCATTCAAGGAAAATCAAGCTTTGAATTCGGCTTTCCAATTCTCTCTCTAAAAAACTGAGAGAATCCGAAAAAGTTCCTGAAGGAGTTTCACCCTGAAGCAAGCAAGGAGCAAGAATGTCGATTCACTTCACATCCTGCCCTACCTCTACCTCATTTACAAAACTTTGTAATTTCCTTGTGGTAGATTTTAGGAAGCTCATGTGCTGAGCAACCTTTGTACGTCCTACCTAGAAATACATCTGCAAAACCTCTGTACAAAACTTTCAAAAGTTTATAAAATTTCAAAGTAAGTTTCTTTGAAATTTCTTACAAAATTACAAATTTATTTTGTGTGCATATGGCTGGTTTTCTACACACACACATATATATATATATATATATATATACTCAATAGGTGGTAGAGCCAGTCCGTTATGAATATCTATACATATATATATATATATATATAGATATTCATAACGGACTGGCTCTACCACCTATTGAGTATATATATATATATATATATATATATATATATATATATATATATATATATATATTCCATATTTAAATTTCAAATTTAATTTTCATTTCTGAAGATTTCCCTTTCCTGTATATTTTGTTTATTTTTTTTAATTGTTTATACATTTTTGAAGATTTATATTGTAGTTTCTTCCCTATTAGCTCATCCCCCTGTCGGTCCCGGTGTCTTTGGTATCAGAGCCAAGTTTGTAATTTTTTAAATTTTGAACAGTGTCTGCCACTTGCCATTTTTACGCGTGAATAGTACTTGAACAGTGTCTTAAACTATTCTTCCTATCGGGTGAACAGTGCTCGAACAGTGCTTGAATAGTTCTTCCTGTTGTGTTCATATGTGAACAGTAAAAAAGTGAACAGTGATAGGTGAACAGTGTCCTATCTGGTTTTGAAAGAAAGTGCAAAAACAATTACAAAAGTAAAGTAAAAGCAAAAGTAAAATGAAAAGTTTCGAAAATAAAGAGTAAAAAGAATAATTTTACCCCCATAAATTTTTTTTATCGGTTTTAAAGTTTTTTTTTTTTTTTTTTTACTTGACTCTTGTAATTATTTTTGCACTTTCTTTTAAAACCAGATAGGTCATTGTTTTCCTGTAACTATTCACTTTTACTGTTCACATGTGAGAACAATAGGAAGAACTGTTCAAGCACTGTTCACCTGGCAAGAAGAACTGTTAAAGTACTGTTCACACGTGAAGATGTTAAGTGGCAGAAACTGTTCAAAATTTTAAAAATTAGAAACCTGCCCCTAGTCACTTCTATATAAGGTGGCACCAATTCAAGGCAAATCAAGCTTCGAATTCGTCTTTCCAATTCTCTCTCCAAAAAATAGAGAGAATCCGAAGAAAGTCCAAAAGGAGTTTCACCCCGAGGCAAGCAAGGAGCAAGAAGGTCGATTCACTTTCCATCCTGCCCTACCTCTACCTCATTTACAAAACCTTGTAATTTTTTTGTAGTAGATTTTAGGAAGCTTATGTGTTGAGCAACCTTTGTATATCCTACCTAGAAATACATCTCCAAAACCTCAGTACAAAACTTTCAAAAGTTTATAAAATTCCAAAGTAAGTTTCTTTGAAATTTCTTACAAAATTACAAATTTATTTTGCATGCATATGGTTGGTTTAACTGTCTAATCTGCATATATATATGTATATATATTCATAACGGACTGGCTCTGCCACCTATTAAGTTTATATATATATATATATATATATATATATATATATATATATATATATATATATATATATATATATATATATATATATATATATTTCATATTTAAATTTCAAATTTAATTTTCATTTTTGAAGATTTCTCTTTCTTCATTTTTGAAGATTTCTCTTGTACATTTTGTTTATTTCTTCAATTGTTTACATATTTTTCAAGATTTATATTGTAGTTTCTTCCCTGTTAGCTCAGCCCCCTGTCGGTCCTGGTGTGTCTTTGGTATTAGAGCCAGGTTTCTAATTTTTCAAATTTTGAACAGTGTCTGCACTTGAACAGTGTCTTGAACAGTTCTTCCTGTCTGGTGAACAGTTCTTCCTGTCGGGTGAACAGTTCTTGAACAGTTCTTCCTGTTATTTTCACATGTGAACAGTAAAAAAGTAAACAGTATTAGGTGAACAGTGTTCTATCTGGTTTTGAAAGAAAGTGCAAAAACAATTATAAGAGTAAAGTAAAAGCAAAAGTAAAATGAAAAGTTCGAAAATGAAAAGTAAAATGGATAATTTTGCTGTTATAAATTTCTTTTGCTGGTCTTAAAGATTTTTTTTTTTTGGCTTTTACTTTACTCTTGTAATTATTTTTTCACTTTCTTTCAAAATGAGACAAGTCACTGTTTACCTATCACTGTTTACTTTCACTATTCACATGTGAAAACAATAGGAAGAACTATTTAAGCACTGTTCAAGCATTATTCACCTGATAGGAAGAACTGTTCAAGCATTATTCACCTGATAGGAAGAACTGTTCAAGTACTATTCACACGTGAAGATATCAAGTGGTAGATACTGTTTAAAATTTTAAAAATTACAAACCTACCCCTGGTCACTTCTATATGAGGAGGCACCCATTCAAGGCAAATCAAGCTTTGAATTTGGCTTTCCAATTCTCTCTCCAAAAAACTGAGAGAATCCGAAGAAGTTCCTGAAGGAGTTTCACCCCGAGGCAAGCAAGGAGCAAGAAGGTCGATTCACTTCCCATCCTGCCCTACCTCTACCTCACTTACAAAACCTTGTAATTTCCTTGTAGTAGATTTTAGGAAGCTCATGTGCTGAGCAACCTTTGTACGTCCTACTTGGAAATACATCTCCAAAACTTCTATACAAAAGTTTCAAAAATTTATAAAATTTCAAAGTAAGTTTCTTTGAAATTTCATGCAAAATTACAAATTTATTTTGCGTGCATATGGCTGATTTAATCACCTAATCTGCATATATATATATATATATATATATATATATATATATATATATATATATATATATATATATATATATGTATTTCATATTTAAATTTAAAATTTAATTTTTATTTCTAAAGATTTTCCGCTCTTCTATATTTTTTTTTTATTTCTTTAATTGTTTATACATTGTTCAAGATTTATATTGTAGTTTCTTCCCTGTTAGCTCATCCCCTTGTCGGTCCCGGTGTGTCTTTGGTATCAAAGCCAGGTTTGTAATTTTTGAAATTTTGAACAGTGTCTACTACTTGACATCTTCACGTGTGAACAGTGTCTTGAATAGTTCTTCCTGTTGGGTGAACAGTGCTCGAATAGTGCATGAATAGTTATTCCTGTTATTTTCACATGTGAACAGTAGAAGTGAGCAGTAACAGGTGAACAGTGTCCTGCCTTGTTTTGAAAGAATGTGCAAAAATAATTACCAGAGTAAAGTAAAAGCAAGAGTAAAATGAAAAGTTCGAAAATGAAGAGTAACTTGGAAAATTTTGCCACCATAATTTCTTTTGCCGATCTTAAAGTTTTTTTTTTTTTTTTTGCTTTTACTTTACTTTTATAATTATTTTTGCACTTTCTTTCAAACCTAGACAGGTCATTGTTCACCTGCCACTATTCACTTTTACTGTTCACATGTGAAAACAACAGAAAGAACTGTTCAAGCACTATTCGAGTATTATTTACCTGACAGGAAGAACTGTTCAAGACACTGTTCAAGTACGATTCACACATGAAGATGTCAAGAGGCAGACATTGTTCAAAATTTTAAAAATTACAAACCTGCCGCTGGTCACTTCTATATAAGGAGGCACCCATTCAAGGAAAATCAAGCTTTGAATTCGGCTTTCCAATTCTCTCTCTAAAAAACTGAGAGAATCCGAAGAAGTTCCTGAAGGAGTTTCACCCTGAAGCAAGCAAGGAGCAAGAATGTCGATTCACTTCACATCCTGCCCTACCTCTACCTCACTTACAAAACCTTGTAACTTTTTTGTAGTAGATTTTAGGAAGCTCATGTGCTGAGCAACCTTTGTACGTCCTACCTGGAAATACATCTCCAAAACCTCTGTACAAAACTTTCAAAAGTTTATAAAATTTCAAAGTAAGTTTCTTTGAAATTTCTTACAAAATTACAAATTTATTTTGCATGCATATGGCTGGTTTAACCGCCTAATCTGCATATATATATGTATATATATTCATAACGGACTGGCTCTGCCGCCTATTGAGTATATATATATATATATATATATATATATATATATATATATATATATATATATATATATATATATATATATATTTCATATTTAAATTTCAAATTTAATTTTCATTTCTGAAGATTTCCCTTTCTTGTATATTTTGTTTATTTCTTTAATTGTTTATACATTTTTCAAGATTTATATTGTAGTTTCTTCCCTGTTAGCTCACCCCTCTGTCGGTCCCAATGTGTCTTTGGTATCAGAGCCAGGTTTGTAATTTTTCAAATTTTGAACAGTGTCTGCCACTTGACATTTTTACGTGTGAACAGTGTCTTGAACAGTTCTTCCTGTCGGGTGAACAGTGCTTGAACAGTTCTTCCTATTGTTTTCACATGTGAACAGTAAAAAAGTGAACAGTAATAGGTGAACAGTGTCCTGTCTGGTTTTGAAAGAAAGTGCAAAAACAATTACAAGAGTAAAGTAAAAGCAAAAGTAAAATGAAAAGTTCGAAAATGAAGAGTAAAATGGATAATTTTGCAGTCATAAATTTCTTTTGCCGGTCTTAAAGATTTTTTTTTTTTTTTTTTTTTTGCTTTTACTTTACTCTTGTAATTATTTTTTCACTTTCTTTCAAAATGAGACATGTCATTGTTCACCTTTTACTATTCACATGTGAAAACAACAGGAAGAACTGTTCAAGCACTATTCAAGCATTGTTCACCCGACAGGAAGAACTGGTTAAGTACTGTTCACACGTGAAGATATCAAGTGGCAGACACTATTTAAAATTTTGAAAATTACAAACCTGCCCCTGGTCACTTCTATATAAGGAGGCACCCATTCAAGGCAAATCAAGCTTCGAATTCGGCTTTCCAATTCTCTCTCCAAAAAACTGAGAGAATCCGAAGAAGTTCCTGAAGGAGTTTCACCCCGAGGCAAGCAAGGAGCAAGAAGGTCGATTCACTTCCCATCCTGCCCTACCTCTACCTCACTTACGAAACCTTGTAATTTCCTTGGAGTAGATTTTAGGAAGCTCATGTGCTGAGCAACCTTTGTACGTCCTACTCGAAAATACATCTCCAAAACTTCTGTACAAAACTTTCAAAAGTTTATAAAATTTCAAAGTAAGTTTCTTTGAAATTTCTTGCAAAATTACAAATTTATTTTGAGTGCATATGGCTAATTTAACCACCTAATCTGCATACATATTCATAACGGACTAGCTCTGCCGCCTATTGAGTATATATATGTATATATATATATACATATATATATAGATACATATATAGTAGATTTTAGGAAGCTTATATGCTGAGCAACCTTTGTACGTCCTACTCGAAAATACATCTCCAAAACTTCTGTACAAAACTTTCAAAAGTTTATAAAATTTCAAAGTAAGTTTCTTTGAAATTTCTTGCAAAATTACAAATTTATTTTGCGTGCATATGGCTAATTTAACCACCTAATCTGCATATATATTCATAACGGACTAGCTCTGCCGCCTATTGAGTATATATATGTATATATATATATATATATATATATATATATATATATATATATTTATATCTCCTATTTAAATTTAAAATTTAATTTTCATTTCTGAAGATTTTCCTTTCTTCTATATTTTTTTAATTTCTGTAATTGTTTATACATTGTTCAAGATTTATATTGTAGTTTCTTCCCTGTTAGCTCATCCCCCTGTCGGTCCCGGTGTGTCTTTGGTATCAAAGCCAGGTTTGTAATTTTTTAAATTTTGAACAGTGTCTACTACTTGACATCTTCACGTGTGAACAGTGTCTTGAATAGTTATTCCTGTCGGGTGAACAGTGCTCGAATATTGCTTGAACAGTTCTTCTTGTTATTTTCACATGTAAACAGTAAAAGTAAATAGTAACAGGTGAACAGTGTCTTGTCTGGTTTTGAAAGAAAGTGCAAAAATAATTACAAGAGTAAAGTAAAAGTAAAAGTAAAATGAAAAGTTTGAAAATGAAGAGTAAATTGGAAAATTTTGCGGCCGTAAATTTCTTTTGTCGATCTTAAAGTTTTTTTTTTTTTTTTTTTTGCTTTTACTTTACTTTTGTAATTATTTTTGCGCTTTCTTTCAAACCCAGACAGGTCATTGTTCACTTGTTACTATTCACTTTTACTGTTCACATGTGAAAACAACAGGAAGAACTGTTCAAGTACTATTCGAGTATTATTCACCCAACAGGAAGAACTGTTCAAGTACTTTTCACACATGAAGATGTCAAGAGGCAGACATTGTTCAAAATTTTAAAAATTACAAACCTGCCGCTGGTACTTCTATATAAGGAGGCACCTATTCAAGGAAAATCAAGCTTCGAATTCGGCTTTCCAATTCTCTCTCCAAAAAATTGAGAGAATCCGAAGAAGTTCCTGAAGGAGTTTCACCCGGAGGCAAGCAAGGAGCAAGAAGGTCGATTCACTTCACATCCTGCCCTACCTCTACCTCACTTAAAAAACCTTGTAGTTTTCTTGTAGTAGATTTTAGGAAGTTCATGTGCTGAGCAACCTTTGTACGTCCTACCTGGAAATACATCTCCAAAACCTCTGTAAAAAATTTTCAAAAGTTTATAAAATTTCAAAGTAAGTTTCTTTGAAATTTCTTACAAAATTACATTTATTTTGCATGCATATGGCTGGTTTAACGGCCTAATCTGCATATATATATATGTATATATATTCATAATGGACTGGTTCTACCGCCTATTGAGTATATATATATATATATATATATATTTCAAATTTAATTTTCATTTCTGAAGATTTCCCTTTCTTATATATTTTGTTTATTTCTTTATTTGTTCGAGATTTATATTGTAGTTTCTTCCCTATTAGCTCATTCCCCTGTCGGTCCCGGTGTGTCTTTGGTATTAGAGCCAGATTTGCAATTTTTTAAATTTTAACAGTGTCTGCCACTTGACATCTTCATGTGTGAACAGTACTTGAACAATGTCTTGAACAGTACTTGAACAATGTCTTGAATAGTTCCTCCTGTCGGGTGAACAGTGCTTGAACAGTTCTTCCTGTTATTTTTATATGTGAACAGTAACAGGTGAACAGTGTCCTATCTGGTTTTGAAAGAAACTGCAAAAACAATTACAAGAGTAAAGTAAAAGCAAAAGTAAACAAAATTTGAAGTGGACAAATAATATTTGCATGATGATTTTTACTCTGCGAAAAATTATAAAAGGAAAATGTGGTTTTTCAAAAATTTCAATGATCAAAGGAAAGAAATTCAAAAATAATATTATGACTTTATATACTAACATAAAGTTCATATTCTTTTCTTTGACTGATTTGAAATGTATGTCAATTATCATGACATTTCATATCCATTTTCTAAAACTTCCAAAAAATCCAAAAAATCTAAAAAATCTACATCCCCAGTTTCAAAACCTTCTCAATCAAACCAACAGGAGTCACAAGACAACAGAGCTGAGTTATAAAAGCCCTAAAAGATTTGCAAGCTAGGTTAGAAGCTTCAACTTCTACTTTAGTTCCAAATAAAGAGCTTGATACTCCTCAGGATAACAATACCTTAGGATAGAACTCAAAACAATAGGTTCTAGAAGAATAAAACCCTTAAGAAACCTTAGATTACAAAAAACACAACTTTCAAAAACAATCTGAGAATTACAAATAGAAAGTGAGTTCAAAATTTCTAAATTTGCTAACAATGATAAATCATTACAAAAAGAAGAACTAGTCATTCAAAATTTAAATACTAATTCTCCAAAGTCCAACCAAGAGTCTGAAGAAAATATGCCTTTACAAAAAGATGGATTAGTCATTAATTCATCCAATTCAGACTCTGAAACAGAATCAGAAGAAAATACAAAAAATGTCAACATACTTTTAAAAAATCAAGAATGACTCTTAGATATTTTAAAGCATGAAGAAAATTCTGAAATTCAAAAAGAATTACAAAACCCTTCTATTCTACCTTCTGTGGAAAAATCCACGCATGGCCTTACAACCATAGCAGGTAAAAAGAAACTTCCAAAACAATCCAAAGCTCCAGTCCAATGTCTCCAAAAAGAAATAAAAATCACTAAGAATGAGCTTAATTAACTTAAAGAAAAATAGGCACAGAACTCAAAAGCAATCCAACTTTTGCTTTCAAAACCCCAGAAAGAATCTGAGAAAAATAAAAAAAATAGTTTAGAAACTCAAAAACCTCCAGAAGATTTTCTTTTTATCCTCAGCCAGATTACTTCTAGGAAATATTTAATACAAATTACCATTATTTTTTCAAAGATTTCAAAATTAATGTACTTGCTTTATTTGATACAGGAGCAGATTTGAACTGTATTAAAGAATAAAATGTTCCAAAGAAATTTTATGAAAAAACCACTAAAAAACTTTCAGCAGCAAATAATTAAAAAATGGCTATTAGCTATAAGACAGAAGCCTCTATATCTAATGGTGATTTTTTTTTTAAAACCTCATTCGTAATTATCCAAGATATTCCTCATAGTGTAATCTTAGGGACTCCTTTCATTAGTTTGATAACTCTCTACAAGGTTAACAATGAAAATATCTCCTTCAAAACTACAAAATAAACTCTTGTTTTCCCTTTTGTTACAAAACCAAAAACAAAAAATCTCAATATTATAAAAGCTTGTTCCATTTATAATAATGAGATTAATGTTTTAATAGAAGGAAAAAAAAGCTTTGCAGCAAGATGTTTCTTTACAAAGAATTGAAAAACAATTACAAAATGATTTGGTAAAAAGAAAATTTTTGATTTCAAAACCCAAATTGAAAAAGAAATTTGTTCCGATTTACCAAATGCCATTTGGAATCGCAAACAACATATGGTAGATTTGCCATATGAAAATGATTTTGATGAAAAACAAATACCTACAAAAGCCAAACCAATCCAAATGAAAACTAAACTAGAACAACATTGTCATTCAGAAATCTTGGATTTGAAGAAAAAGGGTTTAATTATAGAATCTTGGTCTCCTTGGAGTTGTGCAGCTTTTTATGTAAACAAAAATTCAGAAATAGAAAGAGGCACTCCTAGATTAGTAATTAATTACAAACCTTTAAACAAAGCTTTGAAATAGATCAAGTATCCAATTCCAAACCAAAAAGATCTTTTACAAAAATTACATTCTGCATTTGTGTTTTTCAAATTTGATATGAAGTAAGAATTTTGGCAAATATAAATCGATCCAAAAGATAAATACAAAACCACATTCATAGTTTCTTTTGCACAGTATGAGTGGAAAGTCATGCCTTTTGGCTTGAAAAATGTCCCATCAGAATTCCAAAAAATTATGAATGAAATTTTTAATCCATTTTCAAAATTTGGTATAGTCTATATAGATGATGTTCTTGTGTTTTTAGAATCAATTGAACAACATTTCAAGCACTTAAGAACATTCTTCTCTGTTACAAAACAAAATGGCCTTGCCATTTCAAAATCAAAGATTTCTCTCTTCCAAACCAAGGTTAGGTTTCTAGGTCATTACATATCCCAAGGAACCATTACTTTAATAGAGAGGAGTCTAGAATTTGCAAACAAATTTCCTAACAAAATCTTGGATAAAACCCAGCTACAAAGATTCTTAGGTAGCTTGAACTATGTCTTAGATTTTTGTCCAAATATTAACCGTCTAGCAAAATCCTTGCATGATAGGTTAAAGAAAAACCCTGTTTCGTGGACAGATCATCACACTAAAGTGACCCGTCACATCAAACAACAGGTCCAAACCATTCCTTATTTGCATTTAGCAAATCCATTAGCCCCTAAAGTAGTGGAAACAGACGCTTCAGAGTTAGGTTATGGAGGAATTTTAAAACATATTCAAAGCGGAAAAGAACAAATAGTTTAATTCCTTTCTGCACATTGAAATGATTGTCAAAAGAAATACTCTACCATTAAAAAAGAGATTCTTGCAATTGTCATGTGCATACAAAAATTTCAAAGCTATTTACTAAATCAAAAATTTTTGCTTAGAATTGATTGCAAATCTACCAAAAAAGTTTTGCAAAAAGATGTTCAAAATCTTGCATCAAAATAGATTTTTGCACAATGGAAAGCAATTTTAAGTATTTTTTTATTTTGAAATTGAATTTATAAAAGGAGATACAAATTTCATTCCAGATTTTCTAACCAGAGAGTTTCTTCAAAACAGGTCAATGCCTAGAAAGAAAAATACCAAGGCTGAACCCTCAGCCTCTACAAAATCAAACCTTATAAAACCAGCTATCTCTTCTCCAAAACCTATTCAAACTTGGGCAGACATAGCCTAAGTAATAGAAGAAGGCCATACAAAATTCATTGAATCTCAAGCTCTAGAAACTGACAGCTAGATTCAAAAATGGATAAAATCACTATCTAAATCTCCTGAAGTTCTTCAGGCTTTACAAAACATAACTTAGGCCAATCTGGTCCAGAAAGGTAAATCTACAAAACTTATTTTCAAAATCCTTGAGAAAGGAGAGTCTTCATCTCAAAAAACCCTTTCTCAAAACATTTCTCAAGCCAATGAGATTTTACAAATCAATTTTCAAACCAATGTTTCTCAATCGAATTCTTCTCAAATAATTTTGTCTCAAACAAAATTAAAAAAGAAGTCTTCAGAATGGATTACAAAAACCTATTTTCAAAATATTTTGATTATAGAGGATGAATTTTTACACTAAGACGCCTCTATAGCAATTTCAAAAGCTTTTCCAAACGGATAGCACTACAAACCATGGGATCTTATCAAGACCCAAGCCTATTACCAAGCAATTCTTGAATTTACTGGCTCAGCTAAGTTCAAACATTTTTATCTTAAAGAAAATCATGTTGATCTGGCTTATTCAACTTGCCACATACAAAACATCCTTAATCCTTCTGATTGGGGACAAGAACTTACAAAACCACAAATTTTCCCTTTATCATTCCAAAACAGGATTGACCATTGCCAAAATTCAATTATTGGGACTACTAGCAGGCATGGTACAATACCTTCCTCATACAAAACCATAAGAATAGCCATTCTTGGCTTTTCTATTTCCAAAAATCATTTGACCCTTCTAAAACCCCTTCATGGTTTGCTCAGTGGTGGAAGTATTTTGGTGCCTTACCTGAAATCCTTACACCAAAAGTCTCAGAGAGTTTAAACTTCTTCAAAACCCATTACAAACCCTCACCCAAGGAGAAAAAGTTTTCGCCTCTTCTTTTATTTTCTTTAAAATTCTTTTTACCTTGGGTTCTCATATGGTTTTTTGAATTTTTACCCCAAGATGGATTGAACTCAATTATCAAAAGGTCCAAGGTAAAATGGTGGGATTCACTAAATGTCCCAGAAGCAATTATAAACCAAGGAACAAAAAAACTAGCTTAAGAGAAAAAAACCTTTTGCCACCAACTCCTGTATAAAACCTTTCAAATCAATTATTTTTGGCCCAAAGATCACATGCCATGGAAAGATTAGCGGGAGCTAAAAATGATGAAGAATATTTTACAATAATGGAACAATTATTGCAAAATAGAACCAATTCTTCTGCTGCCTATTCTGATTCAGAACCCATCATCGATTTGGGAGATGATGATGAAGAAGGTTGTGGCACATCTTCATAGATATAAAATCTCTTGTAAAAAAAAAAAAAATTAAGACCGGCAAAAGAAATTTATGGTGGCTAAATTATCCATTTTACTATTTGAACTTTTCATTTTACCTTTGCTTTTGTTTTTACTTTACTCTTGTAATTATTTTTGCACTTTCTTTTAAAATTAGACAGGACACTGTTCACCTGTCACCGTTCACTTTTACTGTTCACATGTAAAAATTACAGGAAGAACTGTTCAAGCACTGTTCGAGCACTGCTCACCCCACAGGAAGAATTGTTCAAGACACTGTTCAAGATGGTAGAGTTAGCCTTATCTTTAACAGAAGCCTTGTCTGCCACTTAACATCTTCACATGTGAACAGTACTTGATCAGTGTCTTGAACAGTTCTTCCTATTAGGTGAACAGTGCTTGAATAATTTTTCCTATTGTTTTCACATTTGAACAGTAAAAGTGAACAGTGACAGCGTCCTGTCTGGTTTTGAAAGAAAGTGCAAAAATAATTACAAGAGCAAAGTAAAAACAAAAGCAAAAATAAAATGAAAAGTTTGAAAATGAAGAGTAAAATGGATAATTTTGCTGCCATAAATTTCTTTTACCGGTCTTAAAGTTTTTTTCTTTTAAAGAGATTTTGTATCTGCGAAGAAGTACCACAACCTTTTTCATCATCATCTCCCAAATCGATGATGGATTCTGAATCAGAATCGGCTGCAAAAGAATTGGTTCTATTTTGCAATAATTGTTCCATTATTGCAAAATATTCTTCATCATTTTTAACTCCCGCTAGTCTTGCCATGGCATGTGATCTTTGGGCCAAAAATAATTGATTTGAAAGGTTTTGTACAGGAGTTGATGGTAAAAGGTTTTTTTCCCTTAAGCCAATTTTTTTATTCCTTGGTTTGTAATTGCTTCGGGGACATTTAATGAATCCCACCATTTTACCTTGAATATTCTAATGATAGTGTTTAATCCGTCCTGGGATCAGAATTCTAAGAACCAGATGAGAACCCAAGGTAAAAAGAATTTTAAAGAAAACAATAGAAGAGGCGGAAACCTTTTCTCCTTGGGTAAGGGTTTGTAATGGGTTTTGAAAAGGTTTAAACTCTCTGAGACTTATGGTATAAGGATTTCAGGTAAGGCACCAAAATACTTCCACCACTAAGCAAACCATGAAGGGGTTTTGAAAGGGTCAAATGATTTTTGAAAATAGAAAAGCCAAGAATGGCCATTCTTATGGTTTTATATGAGGAAGGTATTGTACCATGCCTGCTGGTAGTCCCAATAATTGAAATGTTAGCAATGGTCAATCCTGTTTTGGAATGATAAAGAGAAAATTTTTGATTTTGTAAGTTCTTGCCCCCAAATCGGAAGGATTAAGGACGTTTTGTATGTGGCAAGTTGAATAAGTCGGATCAGCATAATTTTCTTTAAAATAAAAATGTTTGAACTTAGCTGAGCTAGTAAATTCCAAAATTGCCTAGTAATAGGCTTGGGTCTTGGTAAGATCCCATGGGTTTTGGTGCCATCCATTTGGAAAAGCTTTTAAAATTGCTATAGAGTCATATTGGTGTAAGAATTCATCCTCTATAATTAAAACATTTTGAAAATGGGGTTTTGTAATCCATTCTAAAGACTTCTTTTTTAATTTTGTTTGAGACAAAATTATTTGAGAAGAATTCTATTGGGAAACATTAGTTTGAAAATAGATTTGTAAAATCTCATTTGCTTGAGAAATATTTTGAGAAAGGGTTTTTTGAGAGGAAGACTCTCCTTTCTCAAGGGTTTTGGAAATAAGTTTTGTAGATTTACCTTTCTGGGCCTGAGTTATGTTTTGTAAAGCCTGAAGAACTTCAGGGGATTTGGACAGTGATTCTATCCATTTTTGAATCTGGCTATCAGTTTCTGGAGCCTGAGATTCAATGAATTTTGTATGATCTTCTTTTTCTGCTTCGGCTATGTCTGTCCAAGTTTGAATAGGTTTTGCAGAAGAGATGGTTGGTTTTGTAGGGGCTGGTTTTGTAGAGGCTGAGGCTTCAGCCTTGGTATTTTTCTTTCTCTGTATTGGCCTGTTTTGAAGAAACTCTCTGGTTAGAATGTCTAGAATGGAATTTGTATCTCATTTTATAAATTCAATTTCAAAATCAAAAATACTTAAAATTACTTGCCATCATGCAAAAATCTATTTTCATGTAAGATTTTGAACATCTTTTTGCAAAACTTCTTTGGTGGATTTGTAATCAATTCTAAGCAAAAAATTTTTATTTAGTAAATCGCTTTGAAAATTTTATATGCACATGATAATTGCAAGAATTTTTTTTTTAATGGTAGAGTATTTCTTTTGACAATCATTCCAATGTGCAGAATGGAATTGAACTGTTTGTTTTTTTTTGCTTTGGATCTGTTTTAAAATTCCTCAATAACCTAACTCTGAGGCGTCTGTTTCGACTACCTTAGGGGCTAATGGATCCACTAAATGGAGACAAGGAATGGTTTGGACCTGTTGTTTGATGTGACGGATTACTTCAGTGTGATGATTTGTCCACGGAACAGGGTTTTTCTTTAACCTATCATGCAAGGCTTTTACTAGACGGTTAATATTTGGACAAAAATCTAAGACATAGTTCAAGCTACCTAAGAATCTTTAGAGCTAGGTTTTATTCAAGATTTTATCAGGAAATTTGTTTGCAAATTCTATACTCATCTCTATTAGAGTAATGGTTCCTTGGGATATGTAATAACCTAGAAACCTAATCCTGGTTTAGAAGAGAGAAATCTTTGATTTTGAAACAGCAAGGCCATTTCGTTTTGTAACAGAGAAGAATGTTCTTAAGTGTTTGAAGTGTTGTTCAATTGATTTTGAAAATATAAGAACATTATCTATATAGACTGTATAGGATTTTGAAAATGGATTAAAAATTTCATTCATAATTCTTTGGAATTCTGATGGGGTATTGTTCAAGCCAAAAGGCATGACTTTCCACTCATACTGTGCAAAAGGAACTGTGAATGCGGTTTTGTTTCTATCTTTTAGATCGATTTGATTTGCCAAAATCATAACTTCATATCAAATTTGGAAAACATAAATGCAGAATGTAATTTTTGTAAAAGATTTTTTTTTTGTTTGGAATTGGAGACCTAATCCATTTTAAAGCTTTGTTTAAAGGTTTGTAATTAATTACTAATCTAGGAGTGCCTCTTTCTATTTCTGAATTTTTGTTTACATAAAAGCTGCACAACTCCAAGGACACCTAGATTCTGTAATTAAACCCTTTCTCTTCAAATCCAAGATTTCTGAACGACAATGTTGTTTTAGTTCAGTATTCATTTGGATTGGTTTGGCTTTTGTAAGTATTTGTTTTTCATCGAAATCATTTTCATATGGCAAATCTACCATACGTTATTTTCGATTCCAAAAGGCATTTGGTAAATCGAAACAAATGTCTTTTCAATTTGGGTTTTGAAATCAAAAATTTTCTTTTTTTACCAAATCATTTGTAGTTGTTTTTCAATTCTTTGTAAAGAAACATCTTGCTACAAATGCTGCAAGTGTTGCTTTTTTCCTTCTATTAAAACATTAATCTCATTATTATAAATAGAATAAGCTTTTATAATATTTAGATTTCTTGTTTTTGGTTTTGTAACAAAAGGGAAAATAAGAGTTTGTTTTGTAGTTTTGAAGGAGATATTATCATTGTTAACCCTGTAGGGAGTTATCAAACTAATGAAAGGAGTCCCTAAGATTACATATGATGAATATCTTGGATAATTACGAATGAAGTTTTGAAAAGAAAATCACCATTAGCTATAGAGGCTTCTGTCTTATAGTTAATAGCAATTTTCGAATTATTTGCTGCTAAAAGTTTTTCAGTAGTTTTTTCATAAAATTTCTTTGGAACAATTCCTTCTTTAATATAGTTCAAATTTGTTTCTGTATCAAATAAGGAAATTACATTAATTTTGAAATCTTTTCAAAAAAAACAATGGTAATATGTATTAAATACTTCTTAGAAGTAATCTGGCTGAGGATAAAAAGAAAATCTTCTGGAGGTTTTTGAGTTTCCAAACTATTTTCTTTAATTTTTTCAGATTCTTCCTAGGGTTTTGAAAGCAAAAGTTGGATTGCTTTTGAGTCTTGTGCCTGTTTTTCTTTAAGCTATTTAAGCTCATTCTTAGTGATTTTTATTTCTTTTTGGAGACATTAGATTGGAGCTTTGGATTGTTTTGGAAGTTTCTTTCTACCTGTTATGGTTGTAAGGCCATGCGTGGATTTTTCCACAGGTAGAATAGAAGGGTTTTGTAATTCTTTTTGAATTTCATAATTTTCTTCATACTTTAAAATATCTAAGACTAATTCTTGATTTTTTAAAAGCATGTTGGCATTTTTTGTATTTTCTTCAAATTCTATTTCAGAGTCTGAATTGGATGAATTAATGACTAATCCATCTTTTTGTAAAGGTATATTTTATTCGGACTCTTGGCTGGAGTTTGGAGAATTAGTATTTAAATTTTGAATGACTAGTTCTTCTTTTTGTAATGGTTTATCATTGTTAGTGAATTCAGAAATTTTGAACTCACTTTCTGTTTGTAATTTTGGGATTGTTTTTTAGAGAGGTTCTTTTTGTAATTCTAAGGTTTCTTAAGGGTTTTGTTCTTCTAAATCCTGCTTTTCTCAGTTCTGTTTTAAGGTGTTGTTATCTTGAGGAGTATCAAGGTCTTTTTTTGGAACTTGAGTAGAAGTTGAAGCTTCTAACCTAGTTTGCAAATCTTTTAGGGCTTGTATAAACTTAGCTCTGTTGTCCTGTAACTCCTGTTGGTTTGATTGATAAGGTTTGGAAACTAGGGATGTTGATTTTGTAGATTTTTTGGAAGTTTTAGAAAATGGATATGAAATGTCATGGTAATCAGCATATATTTCAAACCAGTGAAAGAAAAGAATATGAACTTTATGTTGGTATATAAAGTCATAATATTCTTTTTGAATTTCTTTCCTTTGATCATTGAAATTTTTGAAAAGCCACATTTGCTTTTTATGATTTTTAGCAGAGTAAAAATCATCATGTAAATATTATTTGTCTACTTCAAATTCCTTTTCAAGCATATTAAGTTCATGGTTTACATTTTCTGTAATGGCCGAAAAAGTAGGTGAAGTAGGTTCTGACTCTGTTTGGGTTTCAACTTGAACAAACTCATTTGTAAATTTGCATAGACTGGATATGGAACATTTATAGAGTAATCTACATTTTGTAAGGTGGATCTAGGTATTTATGAAGTAGAAATCTTAGAAGAGCTAGGTAAATCTGATGTAGAATACTTAGGTTGGACATTTTGTATTTCAATTAGTTTTATAATAGGCAAACTTATGATAGAAGGTATACGGGATGCTCTTCCTATGTCTACCATTCTAGATGAAGAATCATCTAAAAACCTAAGGCTTCTGTTAAAGCTAAGGCTGACTCTACCATCTTCATACTGGGTTATTTGCCTTAGTTGAACGTTTGGCTCAACTATTTTTGAAGATTCAGGTTCCACTGCACCTTCTAGGATCCATTCTTCTGGCAAGTTTATGTCTTTCCATTGAATAGATCTTGGAATTACAGTGTTGGATTTTGTAAGATCAGTTTGTAAAAGCAAAGTTTCTCCTTTTTTACTTTGAAACTTATGTTTTGTAGCAAAAGCAGAAACCATAGCTTTGTAATGAATTTTGTAAATTAGTGCGAGAGGAATAGATCCATCAAGCATTTTGTAATTGTGGGTTTTGATTTGTAAGACAAGGGATTTTGTAATATTACTGTCGTTCAACGAAACAGTAAAATTTGGATAGCAATCAAAAGAGATTGGTCCACTGCACAAACTAGACTCTACTGAACTAAATAAGGAGTCCTGGAAGTTTATGAACCCAGTATCTCTAAGAACTGCTAGGATTGAGGTGTTCAACTCTTCTTTTGTAAGAGGTTTAATTCCTACTTGGACTAAACCTATGTGGATGTATTTGCATTGTTTCTCACAATGTTTTTGTAAAGATTTGTGAGACAGAAGAGAAATCGTCTCAAAAGGTTTTGAAATCTGAAGATCTCTCTCTTCAGTTTTGATTGTGAAATCAGTTTTAAAAAAATTGAGTTTTGTAGTCTGATAGATTTGATCCTTTTGTACTTTTGGAATTTCCCAATTATCTATACATTTTTCGAAATCTTCCATTATAATCTCTTCACTATTAACTATCTTTCTAAATCAAAAGACGAGGTAGAAGAGTTTGAAGAAGAAACAGTCCCATAGAAAATAGGATTCATATTTAAAGAATTTTTTCTAGGTTGATCTTTTGAGTTAAGTGAGGTAATCGCCAAAGGAATCACTGCCCTTAACACACACACACCTTCACTCGGCTTTCAAACATGGGACTTACAACCCAGGCCTGTTTACACCTCTAAAGAAGCTATCTTATCACCTTAAGATCATTTTACCAACCTCTAAAAAATGTTTAAATGTGAATCCAAATCTTAAATAGAACCTTTTCCCCCTAGGATCTGATACCAAAAACTCACCGGGACCAACAGGGGGATGAGCTAACAGGGAAGAAACTACAATCTAAATCTCGAACAATGTATAAATAATTAAAGAAATAAATAAAATATACAAGAAAGGGAAATCTTCAGAAATAAAAATTAAATTTGAAATTTAAATATATATATATATATACACTCACTAGGCAGCAGGGCTAGCCCGTTATGAATATATATACATATATATATGCATATTAGGCAGTTAAACTAGCCATATGTATATTAAAAAAATTTCAAAGAAACTTTGAAATTTTATAAACTTTTAAAAGTTTTGTACAGAGGTTTTGGAGATGTAATTCCAGGTAGGACGTATAAAGGTTGCTCAGCACATGAGCTTTCTAAAATCTACTACAAAGAAATTATAAGGTTTTATAAGTGTGGTAGAGGTAGGGCAGGATGGGAAGTGAATTGACCTTCTTGCTCCTTGCTTGCCTTGGGGTGAAACTCCTTCAGGACCTTCTTCGGATTCTCTCGGTTTTTTGGAGAGAGAATTAGAAAGTCGAATTCGAAGCGTGATTTGCCTTGAATGGGTGCCTCCTTATATAGAAGTGACTAGGGGCAGGTTTATAATTTTTAAAATTTTGAACAGTGTCTGCCAATTGACATCTTCACGTGTGAACATTACTTGAACAGTTCTTCCTATCGGGTGAGCAGTGCTCGAACAGTGCTTGAATAGTTCTTCCTGTTGTTTTCACATGTGAACTGTAAAAGTGAACAGTGACAAGTGAACAGTGTCCTGTCTGGTTTTGAAAGAAAGTGCAAAAATAATTACAAGAGTAAAGTAAAAGCAAAAGTAAAATGAAAAGTTTGAAAATGAAGAGTAAAATGAATAATTTTGCAGCTATAAATTTCTTTTGTCGATCTTAAAGTTTTTTTTTATTATTATTAGAGTGGAGCTGGAACCACTTTTGCCAGCCTTTGATCATGTTTTGTAAATTATGCCATGTTTCTTCATCCTCACTCATTTCTTCATTAGACGAGACTGATGGCAAGTCATCCTCCTTTTCATATTGAACCATATATTCTTCATGTTGTGTTTCATTAGAAAAGAGTTTTGGGTTTGGTAAGTGTTCATAATGAACAAATATCCGTGAATATATACCCCTATAAACTGGTATATAGTTAGGATATCTATACCTATGCCAATTGTTAACAGTCATTCTTGCTCTCCATTTGTTGAGTTGAGTAAGATGGTCTTCATGATTACATGGCCAATTTGGAAGAGGTAGAAATGGAGGAATTTTTGTATCTAGGTAAAAACAATGAATTGCTTATTGAAGCTCTCTATTTGCTAATACTTCTGGGGGTGTTGAGATGATGTTTACATTGATTGGTTTCAGAAAAAGTAGAAGTTTTTTTATTTCTCGATGAACTCTATTTCCCAAGATCCTAGCCCCTTCACAATAAGATTTTGTAATCCTAACTCCAGGTAACATTCCCCATTTAAATAGCTTTCTTGGATCTAGAAATTGAATTCCAGATATCCAAGCTGCTATGAAATGAGGAATAGTGAAATCTAGGCTGTGTTCACAATTTGGATAGCAAAGAGGAGTCCTTTGAAGGTGCTCCAAGGTGCAATAGAAATGGGGTTTTGAATGAAATTGCCATTCCCATGACCATGCATTGTGATTTTGCTGATTATTTTTTGTAAAGAGGAGACATATTTTGAATAAATCCAGTTGCTCTTGTGCTTTGGATTGAGTGATGTTTTGTATGATTTTCTCACGAATTTCTTAGGGAAGTCCGTTAAGAACCTGTTGTCTGAATTTCTTTGAAAGACAACTGGCTTCAAATTTTTCTAAAGACCTATTAGAACCAAGTGAAGTAAAAAAGACCTCACCATGGTGATAATTTTTTACATTAACCAGTGGGGCCAATGGTAATTTTACACCAGAATCCAGTGGGGATCCTAGGCCTTTGAATTCCTGTTTTTGTAAGTCAATTTGAAAATTTTTGTTAGAAATGCATGGTTCTGATGGACTAATTCTGGGTGCATGAGACTTTTGTAAAACTTGATTTTGTAGAAACTCAATGAATGATTGAGCTATAGTGATATGATCCTTATGAATTTTAATTCTGCTAAGGAGGTCAGCCACATATTTCATTGGTTTCTTCAAACTCGATACAAAGTGTATTGAGAGTGGTTACGCCCAACTTTTTATTTGCTATTAGAGTTCAAAGATTGTCCAATAAACATTGGTGCTTTTCTGTGGGAACATATGTAGTTCTGGCTACATTAATTTTGAACTTCTGAGCAGGAGTTTTTGAAAGGACAATTGGTCCAAAGTGAACTAAATCACCGCTGTTTGATGATTCTGCCATCTATAAAAACTTACAAGTGTTAGTTTGTAATAAGCAGTAATCAAAAAATTGATTTTTCAAAACAACATTGTTTTGCAAAGAAATGTCTTCGATTAACTATTAACTAGTATTTAAATTTTGAATGACCTGTTCTTCTTTTTGTAATGGTTTATCATTGTTAGAGAATTCAAAAATTTTGAACTCACTTTTTGTTTGAAATTCTGGGATTGTTTTGAAAGAGGTTCTTTTTGTAATTCTAAGGTTTCTTGAGGGTTTTGTTCTTTTAGATCCTGCTTTTCTCAGTTCTATTTTAAGGTGTTATTATCCTGAGGAGTATCAAGCTCTTTGTTTAGAACTGGAGTAGAAGTTGAAACTTCTAGCCTAGCTTGCAAATCTTTTAGGGCTTGTATAAACTCAGCTCTGTTGTCTCGTGACTCCTGTTGGTTTGATTGAGAAGGTTTGGAAACCAGGGATGTTGATTTTGTAGATTTTTTGGATTTTTTGGAATTTTTGGAAGTTTTAGAAAATGGATATGAAATGTCATGATAATCGGCATACATTTCAAACCAGTCAAAGAAAAGAATATGAACTTTATGTTGGTATATAAAGTCATAATATTCTTTTTGAATTTCTTTCCTTTGATCATTGAAATTTTTCAAATACCACGTTTGTTTTTTATGATTTTTAGCAGAGTAAAATTCATCATGCAAATATTGTTTGTCTACTTCAAATTCCTTTTCAAGCACATTAAGTTCATGGTTTACATTTTCTGTAATGGCAGAAAAAGTAGGTTAAATAGGTTCTGACTCTGTTTGGGTTTCAACCTGAACAGACTCATTTTGTAACACCCCTTACCTGTCTACAGTGTAGCCAAGCAAGGTATGCTACATTAGGTGCCAGAGCACCCTATCCTGTCTTGTCGTGTACAATATTAATTTAATGTCCATTTAGTTATATTATCTCACGTGTGGATTTTTTTTTTATATCACATCTTATTTTTGTAGAGACCCAGACAGAGTCCTCTATTTTTATTAGTGCATGGCGAGTTCCATTATTTACATGTTAAAAACTATTTATATCCATTTATATATATATATCCATTCATCATATCATTTCTCATTACTTATGTCCATTTTTAAGAAATAAATTTTATCTCATTCATATAAAGTTTACATACAATAATGTACACTCATATACAATCCAAAAATTTAATTACATGTCCTAAAACAATTTACAACATTTACTTATATACAATAGTCAAAATGCAACATCTAATACATACATGAGCCCTACCAAAATAACTGATGAGGTGATCGACACTCTAGCAGATCTGATCAACTCTTTATCTACGCTTTACTGCTACTGCTGCTGCTGATACCTCTCTCCAGTACCTACGCGATGGAAAAACCAAAGCGCTAAGCATAACACTTAGTGGTGTATTAATTGAGATAAAAATAACTAAATAATTGAAATATTTATTCCACATTTAACTTTATAAAGAAATATAGATCTCATGAGTTTATAGTCCTTTACATGTTTATAGAACTTTGGAAGCGTTAATTAGGATCTTTTCTGTTCATTTATTCCATGTTCAGTCTTGTTACTCATATTTGTGATCTCTTCATGTAATTATTTAAAATTTAAGGTTTATTACTGATATCTGTGCTCAAGTAACCTATAACCAACTATAAAGACTGGATACACGGGAGTATACTAGTTAAACATCCGTATATCTAACATGTATACATCTGTCATGTCAGGCACAATGCCAGCGGGCAAGCATAAAGCTAAAAATAAAATCAGGCACAATGGCCAACGGGCAGACATAAAGCCAGTAGAACAACCATTTTAGACATATTATCTATCAATGATTATTCCTATGGGAAATACTATAATCTGTAGTCCCTAATTGGTATACTAATCGATCCATGCTATATAAATAAGTTTAGGTATACTTTGGGCAAATTAATGTTATTAAGCATTTATAGTTTCATATTATGTGCTGTACTTAATAACATTTTCATATTACTTATGATAGGAAATATAAGTCCCACATGCATATTCCTGTCACTTTTATGTTTAACAATTCATTTTAATTAACTTCTTATCATATAACAAGTCATTTTATGAACATTTCTCAAGGTCCAAATTTGATGTCTTAAGTTCACCTAACAAATTGGTCAAGATGTGGCCACTGTTTGGCTACACTTCCTTCATGGAAGTTGTTCCTCTATATCTTATCTTTGTTTTCCTTTTTGATTCATGTTATTTGAAGTTTTAGAACTCAAGTTATGGTCAAATAACCACAGCTGATTCTTGGTCTCTTTCTAGGTCCAGATTCAGGCAGATTCTGGAATCCATCTTTGTTTAATTAATTAGACATGTTATAGCCACTTTTAGGCCTAATGTTCTTCATAGGAGTTGTTACCCTATGTCTTATAATCACTTAGAATTTTGAATCACAATTTTTCAAGTTTTTTTATAATTAGTTATAGCCAATTAACTGACTTGGATTCAGGTAACCTGTGTCTATAGGATTCCAGATTTAGGTCAGTGGCTTGACTCTCATTTTAGGGCTCTTACACTCAAATTTTGAGGTCAGTGTCTAAAGAAAAGTTGGATCCCTATTTCTTAGGTTTCTAGAACAGTATGGCTTGTCCCAATTGGAGTTTCCTAGTGGGAGATATGACCTAAAACCTATTCTAAGGTCAAGTGATAACTTAGCCAATTTCCAGAATTGGTATGCTACTTGACCTAACCAATTGACCTAGTTTCTTTAATTTCTGGGTTTTGGTCAAAATACCAATATTGTATATCTATGTCTTATATAAATTTTTCCAATAGTTTCATTGCGTTTGGATTTTTATAGACCAAGTTATGCTCTTTTTGCCAAAACTGGTCGGGTAAGCCTATGTCCAGTAATTTATGGATAATATGGTTCTAGACAGTTTTGTGTTCCAAATTGGGTCAGCAATTTGGTTTGGTTAGAGGCATTTCTGGGCTTTGTGTTCTTCATGAAAGTTGTAGTCCTATGTCTAAGCTTTCCAATGGTATAAAATTCAGGTCATTTGGACCTGCCCAGAGGGAGTTATAACCAAATGAATGTGTACTGTTCATTTGGTCATTTTTCTGGGTTCAGTGTATGGTCAGCCGGATTGGAATAGTAATTTGGTCAAGTTTTGGACAGAATTTGAGTATGGTTTCTTCATGAAAAATGGAATGTTTTGAGTCTGATTTCACCTCCAATTGGCCTCATACCAATTGGAGCCACACAATTTCAATTATAAGCCAAAAACCAAACTAGACTCATTGAGTCCCACAACCTACACAAGAAAGCACTCCCAATTTTCAATTTCCTCCAACTCCAAAACTCCAATTTGGCATACATAGCACTTCTAAATAGCAACAATCAATCTCAATTTGATCAAATTCCAATAATTGCACAAAATCCCCAATTGTTAGGCCAAACCCTAACTCAAAATGGCAATGATCAAGTATAATCATGCAATCCAATTTCTAATCCATATAATTTCACCACTCAACATCATTAATCATTATTATGGTCAAGAATTTATCAAACCCTTAAAGATTTCAAGGCTTTTGAAAAATGAAGTATTCATTCCCTTAATAATTTCTTTTAATTACATGTAATTCACACTTAATTTGATATGTATACTACACCTAGAAGTTGAAGGAAAAGTTTTAGTGCACTAACCTTCAGATGACTACTTCTTGAATTTTCCAAACTTCAATTCTACCTCTTCTTATTACTATCACTCGCTTCCTTATGATGTGGGGATGAATTTTTGTGAAGGTAAACTAGAGTTTGGAGGGAATATGTGGGGAGAATTCAAGCTCTTGAAAACAAAAATGGAGGAGAGCTTTTTGGAGAGAATTCGGCCATGAAGAGTGAGGAACAAGAAGATGGTTATTTTTAAATCATTTTGACTCCTTTTTATGTCTTATTTATCCCTTAGTATGTGTTTGTTAATTTCCCATTGGTTAAGCTTTTTAATGATGTCATTATGACATCACGCTTGTGCAATAATGTATTTCTTTTTCTTTTCTTTTCTTTTCACATTTTCCATACCATAATTCATGACTTAATTTATTTTATGTGCTTTAATCTCTCTCATTTTAATTAACATTTAGGTCAAAATTCAACTATGGGGTTAAAATGATCAAAATGCCCTTCATTAGGCTCATCGGGTTATTTTTTGTCAGTACAGATAAATAAATTCTCCTAAATTTTCTTTGGCATTTCTAATGTCATTTATGCCTCATTAGACCTTTAATTAAGTCCCAAAATTATCTCCTAGGGTTCCTCGCAGGTCTAGGGTCGGTAACTAACTTCGCAGTTGCTTCCCATTACGGTCACCCATCGCCGTATCCTCGGCTCGTTTAATCGAGTTGTACTTCGCTTCTTTTACTTTTCTTTAATTTTACTTAGTCTGTATTCAGTCAATTTATGTTTTCTTACTCTAGTTTGAGTGTAGTTCCAGATATCTTGGCTGTCCGAACAGACATTAGTCATCCGAACAGTAGAATGTACGGACTACCTAAAGTGAGGGCGTTACACGTTTTGTAAATTTGTATAGACTGGATGTGGAACATTTGTAGAGTAATTTACATTTTGTAAGAAGGATCTAGGTATTTTTGAAGTAGAAAACCTAGAAGAGCTAGGTAAATTTGAGGTAGAATACCTAGGTTGGACATTTTGTATTTCAATTGGTTTTGTAATAGGAAAACCTATGATAGAAGGTATACGGGATACTATTCCTATGTCTACCGTACTAGATGAAGAATCATCTGAAAACCTAAGGCTTCTGTTAAAGCTAAGGCTGACTCTACCTTCTTCATACTGGGTTATTTGCCTTAGTTGAACATTTGGCTCAACTATTTTTGAAGATTTAGGTTCCACTGCACCTTCTAGGATCCATTCTTCTGGCAAGTTTATGTCTTTTCATTGAATAGATCTTAGAATTACAGTGTTGGATTTTATAAGATCAGTTTGTAAAAGCAAAGTTTTTCCTTTTTTACTTTGAAACTTATGTTTTGTAGCAAAAGCAGAAATTATAGCTTTGTAATGAATTTTGTAAATTAGTGCGAGAGGAATAGATCCATCAAGCATTTTGTAATTGTGGGTTTTAATTTGTAAGACAAGGGATTTTGTAATATTACTGTCGTTCAACGAAACAATAAAATTTGAATAGCAATTAAAAGAGATTGGTCCACAACACAAACTAGACTCTACTGAACTAAGTAAGGAGTCCTAAAAGTTTATGAACCCAGTATCTCTAAGAACTGCTAGGATTGAGGTGTTCAACCCTTCTTTTGTAAGAGGTTTAATTCTCACTTGGACTAAACTATGTGGATGTATTTGTATTGTTTCTCACGATGTTTTTGTAAAGATTTTTGAGACAGAAGAGAAATCGTCTCAAAAGGTTTTGAAATCTCAAGATCTCTCTCTTCAGTTTTGATTGTGAAATCAGTTTTGAAAAAATTGAGTTTCGTAGTCTGATAGATTTGATCCTTTTGTACTTTTGAAATTTCTCAATTATCTATACATTTTTCGAAATCTTTGATTATAATCTATTCACTATTAACTATCTTTCTTGACTCAGAGGATGAGGTAGAAGAGTTTGAAGAAGAAACAGTCCTACAAAAAATAGCATTCATACTTAAAGAATTTTTTCTAGGTTGATCTTTTGAGTTAAGTGAGGTAATCGCCAAAGGAATCACTGCCCTTAACACACACGCTTTCACTCTGCTTTCAAAGACAAGAATTACAACCCAGGCCTGTTTACACCTCTAAAGAAGCTGTCTTATCACCTTAAGATCATTTTACCAACCTCTCAAAAATGTTTAAATGTAAGTCCAAATCTTAAATAGAACCTTCCCCCCAGGCTTTGATATCAAAGACACACTGGGACCGATAGGGGGACGAGCTAACAAGGAAGAAACTACAATTTAAATCTTGAACAATCTATAAACAATTAAAAAAACAAACAAAATATACAAGAAAGAGAAATCTTTAGAAATGAAAATTAAATTTGAAATTTAAATATGAAATATATATATATATATATATATATATATATATATATATTATTCTATAAAACAATATTTTTTATGTTTACAGAATTGTCTTGACTACAGTTTTGTAAGGGGCTACATCCACAGATTGGTCTAAATGAGGAAATTTTATCTTCTTAAGAGGAGGATGTTCAGACTATATTTTTCTACTATCTGAAATTTTCCATTCAGGAGTTTTATTTCTAAAAATGACAGGGTTTAATGACAATTTTTCTGATGTTTTCTTCAGAAGAGTTTTTAGAGTCATAATGAACTCTGATTGGTTGTCTTCTAACTCCTGTTATTTAGGTTTTGAAATTTGAGAAGGTTTTGAAACTGGATCTGATTTTTTGAAAGTTTTGGAGTTTTAGAAAACAGATATGAAATGTTATGTTGTTTAGCATACATCTTAAACCAGTTAAAGAAAACAATATGAACTTTATGTTAGTATATAAAGTCATAATATTTTTTTTGAATTTCTTTCCTTTGATCATTGAAATTTTTGAAAAACCACATTTGCTTTTTATAATTTTTAGCAGAGTAAAAAATCATCGTACAAATATTGTTTGTTTACTTCAAATTCCTTTTTAAGCACATTAAGTTTATGGTTTACATTTTCTGTAATGGCCAAAAAAGTAGGTGAAGTAGGTTCTGCTCTGTTTGTGTTTCAACATGAATAGACTCATTTTGTAAATTTGTATAGACTAAATGTGGAATATTTGTAGAGTAATCTACATTTTGTAAGGTGGATCTAGGTATTTATGAAGTAAAAAACCTAGAAGAGCTAGGTAAATCTGAGGTAGAATACCTAGGTTAGACATTTTGTATTTCAATTGGTTTCGTAATAGGCAAACCTATGACAGAAGGTATATGGGATACTTTTCCTATGTCAACCGTACTAGATGAAGAATCATCTGAAAACCTAAGGCTTCTGTTAAAGCTAAGGCTGACTCTACCATCTTCATACTGGGTTATTTGCCTTAGTTGAACGTTTGGCTCAACTATTTTTGAAGATTCAGTTTCCACTGCACCTTCTAGGATCCATTCTTCTGGCGTGTTTATATCTTTCCATTAAATAGATCTTGGAATTACAGTGTTAGATTTTGTAAGATCAGTTTGTAAAAGCAAAGTTTCTCCTTTTAAACTTTGAAAATTATGTTTTGTAGCAAAAGCAGAAACCATAGCTTTGTAATGAATTTTGTAAATTAGTACGAGAGGAATAGATCCATCAAGCATTTTGTAATTGTGGATTTTGATTTGTAAGACAAGGGATTTGTTAATATTACTATCGTTCAACGAAACAGTAAAATTTGGATAGCAGTCAAAAGAGATTGGTCCACTACACAAACTAGACTCTACTGAACTAAATAAGGAGTCCTGGAAGTTTATGAATCTAGTATCTCTAAGAACTGCTATGATTGAGGTGTTCAACCCTTCTTTTGTAAGAGGTTTAATTCCTACTTGGACTAAACCTATGTGGATGCATTTGTATTGTTTCTCACGATGTTTTTGTAAAGATTTTTAAGACAAAAGAGAAATCGTCTCAAAAGGTTTTGAAATCTGAAGTTCTCTCTCTTCAGTTTTGATTGTGAAATCAGTTTTGAAAAAATTGAGTTTTGTAGTCTGATAGATTTTATCCTTTTGTACTTTTGGAATTTCCCAATTATCTATACATTTTTTGAAATCTTCGATTATAATCTCTTCACTATTAACTATTTTTCTTGACTCAGAGGATGAGGTAGAAGAGTTTGAAGAAGAAACAGTCCTACAAAAAATAGGATTCATACTTAAAGAATTTTTTCTAGGTTGATCTTTTGAGTTAAGTGAGGTAATCGCCAAAGGAATCACTGCCCTTAACACACACGCTTTCACTCTGCTTTCAAAGACGAGACTTACAACCCAGGCCTGTTTACACCTCTAAAGAAGTTGTCTTATCACCTTAAGATCATTTTACCAACCTCTCAAAATGTTTAAATGTGAATCCAAATCTTAAATAGAACCTTTCTCCCCCAGGCTCTGATACCAAAGACACATCGGGACCGATAGGGGAGTTACAACCCTAGCCTGTTTACACCTCCAAAGAAGCTGTCTTATCACCTTAAGATCATTTTACCAACCTCTCAAAAATGTTTAAATGTGAATCCAAATCTTAAATAGAACCTTTCCCCCCCAAGCTCTGAAATATATATATATATATATATAATAGACATTTAGCTACCCCTTTGTTAGATTTTGCCAAAGAGAAAAAAAAAATCTCTGTTAAAGTTTCTTTAGAATAAACCTCATTGCAACTTGTAATAGGGTATTGGGAAAATTCCGTCCATTTTCCTCACTTTCACTAAATTCCCTCTCTTTTATTTATTTATTTATTTTCTCTTGTAAGCTTTGTAGATGATCATGATGAATATTTTCACCGGTAGTTGTCCTCTCTCTTTTTCTTTTGTATTTTGTTCAATAATTTTTAGACTTGTGTATTTTTAGACTAAATTTACATTTGTCCTTAGTCAATTCTTATTGATAGATTTGAGTTTTGTTGCCCTTTTTCAAAGAATTCATTGTTTCTTCTTTTGTGAGGATTTGATATTTCCTTATCTGTGAGAATTTACTGTTTCCTTCATTATAAGGATCTTTTTTTTTTTCTTTCTTATCATGGAGTTATTACTTTATTATTTAGGTAGTAGTGCAATGATAGAAAGTATAGATTTTCTTTTCACGAGAATATAAAAGTTTGATGGTTTTTAGATCTGGCTCATAGAAAGATTGTGGAGGTGAACAATGGTAAACTATTACTAAGTGAAACATGTTTTTTGCTGAAAGGTCAAATTAAATATTCTGTTAACACGATCAGTTCCTTCAAATCAAGATAATTACTATTATTGTAACACCCCTGATTTTTTATATATTATTATTGGGCTTCGTGTAGGTATCCTCAATTCGTGGAAATTCGACAGTTGTCCGGATCTGTGAATTTCCGGCCAGACAGACCAGCTACCGGAAAAGTCTCCGAATTGGATCGAGGTTTTGGCTACCCCACCATTGTCAGGCATCCCGAGCGCGTTCCCGAAGTCGGAATCGGCAAAGGTAAACCCGAACCTTGCTTTTTCATAATTTTCTAGTGCTTAAATAGGATTAAAAATCCATAAAATATTCGTGGTAGCTTAGAAAATTACGATTCTTTTTGCAATAGCTTAGTAATATTTCTAAGGACCACGGGCGTAGTTTTATAATTTTTAGAGCTTATTTGAGCAGTTTTTGCAAAAATGATCAATTATAAGGACTAAATTGAAATTTTACATATTGTGATGAAAGGTTGATTTGATGGGCCCAGGAGGGGCTGTGTGATGTGATTGAGTTGTGGATATATGGATTGTGGATATAGAAGTGTGTTTTGAGCCCTTTTGCAGGTTGGGTAGGTCCTAGGTATAGGGGAGACTCTGCTGGATTTTCGGCACGACTTAGGACGTATTGGGTCTTTTCTTGATTTGTATTGAGTCATTTGTATTAAATAATTGTAATATAATTGTCGTGAGCCGACAGCCTTTCTTCCTCCGCCCACCGCCACAAAGTGATTGCCGTCAAGTCTGTGAGTAAAATATTTATTTTAATTTTTATTTAGATAATATTATATGTCAGCATGCCCATGCTTCAATTATATGCATATAATTATATAGTTAAACTCTAGGCACGATTTATGTTGCATTGATAATCATAAAGTGCCATGAATGTTGTTGCGGTAATTTGGAGCAGCAGCGCGTGCGTTGGCGCGTGTGATGTGGTGTGGACTATGGATAGGACGGGTAGTCACGCTTGAGTTCTTCATGGGACCCGATCCTTCGAGGGGTAGTCACGGCTTGAGTTCTTCACTGGGACCCTCGATTTGGTTATTAAGTGGAAGTCCGAAATGAGTTCTTCACGCACCAGTTGGATTTAAGAGAGTCAGATAGGGATCACCCATATATTATGATTGATGTTACAGGGTGCGTGAGTGCTCCAAATTTACCTTTTTGATGTTATGATGTGAAAATGTTGTTGATGTTGCATTTCACTCTACAGGGTGCATTAGTTTTAGATAGTTATAGAGATTATGGTTAAAATTGATATTTTACTCTCTGAGTCGAACGCTCACTCCTGTTCAAAAATTTTTACAGGCCACAGGAGGATATTTTATTCTGGGTTAACCTGCTTTTCTCCTTCGCAGGTTGTTTATCAATATTTATGTAATTTTATTTACTCCTAGAATTTCCGCATGTGTTAGAAGTATTTATTGATTATGGTCTATAATATTATTATCATGTTGGACCTGTAAACGTATAATGATATGCATGTTTGATGGATTGGATGAGGGAGCTGAGCTCCCATTTATTATTATGAGGATATGAGTATGTGGAGGGTGAGCTGAGCTCCCCAATTGAGTATTTATTGTGTTTACAGGTCGGGTGAGTCAAAAACTCCCCGTTGGAAAGTTCATTTTATGGCCGGACTGTCCGCTTGTTTTCTTGATCGGGCCCAAATGGGCCTTAGAGTTGGGTTAATGAACAGCTAGGCTTACTACGGGCCTCGGGGCTTTAGGTCGCCTGTGTCCTAGTGCCATCCGGCCCATAGGTTGGGTCGTGACAAATGTGGTATCGAGCTTAGGCTCCATTCATAGGGAAAAATTATCTAAGTGTTGGGAAGAGTCTACTAGAGTCACATGCGAGTATAGGATTATGTTTCGTCTTTTCCTGTAATTCTTTGTTTCTAGATTCTACGTTATACCTGGAAATATAAGATTACCTCGCTTAGTGTCTTGATTTTCGTGGAGTACATGTAAATGTGAAATAGAGTTAGTAGACATGTGAGATCTATCATGAGGATACGTACTCCAAGAAATGTTATATTTTTGTCAAGATGGATTTAAATGGTGTGCCCATTTCGTAAGACACGAGTACATAAAAGTGAGTCTTAAAAGTACAGCTTGCCCTAGATAAGGATGAGGATACCATCATCGGCAACATCGTAGATGACCCAATGTAATAAGTTTGTGATAATAGAAGATTCAGGAGAGATAAGAAATTAGGAGACCTAGTCCGTCAGACGTATCATAGTAACTATACAATGTTCTCGATGTCCGCTCGTAGTCGCAGACACAGACGACATGAGATTATTGTGTAGAGCCGCGTGCATCCCCGTGGTGCTCCATAATGAGGGTGTTTGAGATGGCTTCGCTTTGGTACAGCTTATGCCGTAACGTAGTTCTATATTTGCAGAGGAGTTGGGAACTCCGGCTAAGAGTCTAGAGTTAGAATATTGAAAGGTCACAGCTTGGGTGATAACTAGAGTCATGACTCGATTACTCAAAGATGAGCTAGAGTTACATCAAGAGTTGCCATCGCACTGCAGGTTTCGGACTAGTTGCAAAGTAAAGGTGACACTTATAGAGTGAGAATAGTATACCTTGTGTGTATCAAGATGGAATAAAGTACAACTCTACTACCTAGAGAAGGTCGAAACTATGAATTGATGATTTATAGAGCTATGATATGATAAAAGAGTCATTAACTTGACATGGTTCTGGCAAGGTGGTAGATGTAGTACCTTTGTTGCAGCAAGTTAGGATATAGTCCTATCTTTTCGTAATGGATCAAGGTTATTAATGATAATGATGACTTATGGAATAGTGTCCCGATGGACCGTAGAGTGTGGTAGAGAGTAGTTGGCTCGGGTATCCCGGAGAGGATACAAGTTCCATTATAGGAATCATATATAATCGATCACGATGGATGTAAATCCTTTGAATTGGATGACGGTTTGGGTGCCAGAAATCTTAAGTTTTTGAATTTAGTAAACATGTAAAATAATAATAATAATAATAATAATAATAATAATAATAATAATAATAATAATAATAATAATAATAATAATAATAATAATAAATAAAATTACTGCAGAATCAGTTCTCGAGGTAGTAAGGGTATTATGTAAGCTAAAGGATAAGAATAGAGATCACACAATAAATGTATGATCAGTAATTTGTCGAGTTCCTTTCTAATTTCAAATTATTCAAAACAATAGTATAATATAATTATAATAGTGTTAAGAGTAATAATTTAGCGAATATAAATCACAGATGGCCAATGGATAACGAAAGTGCAGAATGAAAGTTTGGGCAATTGATTGCAGTTGCATTATAATCTAAATGCTAGTGGAAGTACTAGCTAGAGTGGTCAAAGGACCAACCGAGTAGCACGGACATATGATAACGCGATAGAGACTCTGAAAGATATAGTTAGCAAATACAGCTATTATGTTAGGAAGAAGAATGGAACCAGGGATAGAATAGTCAAGTTCTATTTTGGGTAAGACAAAGGAAATAAATGAAAGGACAACCTAAAGAGCGCATAATAAAAGGAACAAAGTTAAGATATAGGATAGGCTAAGTGTTATTCTTGGCAAGGAGAATGACAAGGATGGAAAACCCAAAATGGGACCACATTAGTGAGAAAAGTGATGGAGGTATGGAATACAATAATAATGAGTAAATGTTAGAAGGTGTGCGATGGTATTGCGGACTACCTAAATAGGTAGAGAAAGAGAAGTTAGTAAGCAGTAAGTTGAATAAAAGTCAGTCTAAGGGATCAAATAGGTATGATGAGAGGAAAAGAATGATAGATAATGACACATAGGTTTTAGGTTAGACTTTTGAGATAGTGAGAAGGTAGTTAGAGGTTCGTAATGAATGTCAAGCAAACATTTTTAGTGTGATCAACAGAATCACTTTGTAGTGAAGCAATAACGACAGGACAATAGTAGGGGTAGAACGAAAAGTGACAAGTCTGGATGGTTATAAATCACTAGAAAGTTCAAGGATCAAATTAATGACCCTAGATAAGGGTGGAATTAGTATTGGAAGAATTTATTAGTGAGAGAAATCTTTCAGGAATCAACAAAAGTTAAGGGCACAATAAAAACGATGATAGATATGAATCATAGGTCGAGTATAAGTAAAGTTAATAAATTATAAAATATTATGTCAAGAAGGAAAATGGTACGGTAAAGGGGTTCATGCAGATGATACCTTATAGGTAGAGCATAATTGTGCTAGGAGATGATGAAATTTGGAGAGAAAGACCAAGAAACTTAGGTGAAACGTTATAATATGACAATTGGGTGTAGTTGAATATAAGAGGATATTTTCTTTCTTTTCAAGTTTAGCTTGTGCTTTTGGTTCTAGAAGGTTATATAAGGAACAGAAACCGAGTCAAGGAGACCTAGTTATTGAGAGTTTAGTAGGCACAAATTCATACATAATTTCCTGATATGAGAATGACAGTAAGTGCATACCTAGTATTAAGTATGAAAGGACAAACAGAGTAATGACAGGAGTTAAATTGAGTTAGCTACTAAGGCTTGCAACCGTTTTAAACTATGAGCTGGAGGAAGTACTATTTATGGTTGAGATTCAATAGATGAAATTGTTGCTGATGGGTAATTTGAGGTTGAAGTTTAGAAAGCCATGGGCAGTATATATGATTATATTAAGGAGAATGAACACGTGAAGTATCTTGTTTGGAATTAAGGCATGACACATATTTCCTAAAGCCGTGTTAGTTCAGATGGAACTTATAGTTTATGGGGCTCATATTCATCCAGGATAAGCAATTTCCTACTAAGGCTGATAGGGAATGATAATGTTCTGATAGTTAAGTTGGAAAAAAGGGGATACAAGAAAAAAAAAATTCTATGAGTAATTATAAGTGTTACATAAGGTGAAGAATGTGCTGGTAGGAGTAAATCATAGGGTTAGAATTCTTGAAGTAATGAAACTAGTATTCAAGATAAGACTAAGAAATAAAAAGAAAGTTAAAGTTGATGATGGGATAGACATCTTTGAAGGAAAAGGTGTAAGGATGAGATAAGACTAAAATTAAGGAATAAGTACTGCAGGTTGAAATGATACCAACAATACCAAAAATAGGAAAAGGGAAGTGGATAAGATGCAAAGGACAGGAAGAGAGCTCGATAGAGTCAGTTATAATGATGAGGATAAGGAGTGTCTAACCACTGCCCCTGTGTTAACACTACCTATGAGCGGTGAAGGATACACCATGTACTGTGACGCCTCCAGAGTTGGCCTAGGGTGTGTTTTGATGCGGAATGGAAAAGTAGTGGCTTATGCTTCAAGGCAGCTGAAGAGGCATGAGCAGAACTATCCCACCCATGATTTGGAAATGGCGGCTATAGTCTTTGCACTAAAAATATGGAGACACTACCTGTATGGTGAAGTGTGCGAGATATACACCGACCATAAGAGTTTGAAGTACATCTTCCAACAGAGGGATTTAAACTTGAGACAGAGGAGATGGATGGAGCTCGAAGACTATGATTGCCCCATCCAGCACCACCGGGAAGGCCAATGTAGTAGCAGATGCTTTAAGCGTAAAATCTTCCGCGCTTTGGCGCACATTTCACAGAGAGAAGAGATCGTTGATTCAGGAGGTACATGAGTTGATTGATCAAGGTTTAATCCTAGATCTTCAGATGAGGGGGTATTGTTGGCTCACTTTTCGGTGAGGCCGACTTGAGGGACAGAGTTAGAGTTTCCCAAAGACAGACCAACAATTGATGAAGATTATAGAAAGAGTACAAAGCAAGGTGAAGGTGGTGAGTTCGGATTTGCCAATGATGGCGCCCTAGTGCAAGGTTCTAGGATATGTGTGTCCGATGTGGACAACCTCAGAATGAAATCATGCGAGAGGCACACTACACATCGGGACAGTTGTCACCCAAGTTCCACCAAGATGTACCATGATGTGAAAGATAGCTATTGGTGGAATGGCATGAAGAGAGACATAGCAGACTTTGTGTCCAAGTGCTTGACTTGTCGAAGGTGAAGTTTGAACACTAGAGACCGTCAGTGAAGCCGCAAGAGCTCCTATCCCGGAATGGAAGTGGGAAATGATCACTATGGATTTTGTGGATCAAGGTTGCCTCGTACCATGTGAGGATATGATTCGATATGGGTAATTGTAGACAGCTTGACCAAATCAGCTCACTTCTTACCTGTAAAGACTACATACTCTGTGGCACAGTATGCCCGGCTCTACATTCGAGAAATAGTCAGATTGCATGGAGTTCCGGCTTCCATAATATCTGACAGAGGGCCCCAGTTTACTTCTCGGTTTTGGAGAAAGTTGTAGGAAGCACTTGGCACACAGTTGAACTTTAGTACGGCTTTCCACCCTCGCATTCTGACAGTCTGAAAGACAATCCAAACATCGGAAGACATGCTTCGCATGAGTGTTTTGGATTTTGGAGGTCAATGGGATGATCACTAGCTTTGGTGGAGTTTGCCTACAACAACGCTTATCACTCCAAAGATAGGAATGGCACCCTATGAGGCACTATATGGAAGAAAGTGTAGGTCTCCTCTGTGTTGGATAGAAATGGGGGAAGCGAAGGTGCATGATGTAAACCTAGTGCAGTACACTTCAGAGATAGTTCCTTTAATCAGGGAACGACTGAAAACAGCTTTCAGTAGGCAGAAGAGTTATGCAGACCCCAGACGGAGGGATGTGGAGTTTGCAGTGGGCGACTATGTATTCCTAAAGGTTTCTCCAATGAAGGGAGTCATGAGATTTGGAAAGAAGGGCAAGTTGGCACCTCGGTATATTGGACCTTTTGAGGTTACTGATAGAGTTGGAGCAGTTGCCTACCGGTTGGAGCTACCACCCAACCTTTCTCACGTTCATCCCGTGTTTCACATCTCCATGCTCAGGAAATACATTCCCGATCCTTCTCATGTACTGCAGTCGGATGTGATAGAGCTAAAAGAGAACTTGACATTTGAGGAGCAGCCTGTAGCCATAGTGGACTACCAAGTGAGACAGCTGAGATCAAAACAGATCCCTATGGTTAAGGTTTTATGGAGGAGTCAGTCAGTGGAAGAGTGCACCTGGGAGTCAGAACGGGACATGCGTAGCAAGTACCCTTATCTGTTCAATGTATAATCATGTGCTTTATTCTGCCTTGTGTAAAATTCGAGGACGAATTTTCTGTAAGGGGGGAAGAATGTAACACCCCTGATTTTTTATATATTATTATTGGGCTTCGTGTAGGTATCCTCAATTCGCGGAAATTCGACAGTTGTCCTGGATTCGTGAATTTCCGCCGACAGCACTCACTATCGGAAAAGTCTCGAATTGAATCGAGGTTTTGTTCGCCCCACCATTGTCGTGCATCCCGAGCGTTCAAGTCGGAATCGGCAAAGGTAAACCCGAACCTTGCTTTTTCGTAATTTTCTAGTGCTTAAATAGGATTAAAAATCCATAAAATATTCGTGGTAGCTTAGAAAATTACGATTCTTTTTGCAATAGCTTAGTAATATTTCTAAGGACATGCAAGGTAGTTTTATAATTTTTAGAGCTTATTTGAGCGCTTTTTGCAAAAATGATCAATTATAAGGACTAAATTGAAATTTTACATATTGTGATGAATGGTTGATTTGATGGGCCCAGGAGGGGCTGTGTGATGTGAATGAGTTGTGGATATATGGATTGTAGATATAGAAGTGTGTTTTGAGCCCTTATGCAGGTTGGGTAGGTCCTAGGTATAGGGTAGACTCTGCCGGATATTCGGCACGACTTACGACGTATTGGGTCTTTTCTTGATTTGTATTGAGTCATTTGTATTAAATAATTATAATATAATTGTCGTGTGAGCAGATGCCTTTCTTCCTCCGCCCACCGCCACAAAGTGATTGCCACAAGTCTATGAGTAAAATATTAATTTTAATTGTAATTTCGATATTATTATATGTCAGCATGCCCATGCATCACTTATATGCATATAATTATGTAGATAAACTCTAGGCACGATTTATGTTGCAATGATAACTGTTAAAGTGTCATGAATGTTGTTGCGGTAATTTGGAGCAGCAGCGTGCGTTGGCGTGCGCGGTGATGTGGTGTGGACTATGGATAGGACGGGTAGTCACGCTTGAGTTCTTCATGGGACCCGATCCTTCGAGGGGTAGTCACGGCTTGAGTTCTTCGGGACCCTCGATTTGGTTATTAAGTGGAAGTCCGAAATGAGTTCTTCACGGCACCAAAGTTGGATTTAAGAGAGTCAGATAGGGGATCACCCCATATATTATGATTGATGTTACAGGTGCGTGAGTGCTCCAAATTTACCTTTTTGATGTTATGATGTGAAAATGTTGTTGATTTTGAATTTAACTCTACTGTGTGCATTAGTTTTAGATATTTATAGAGATTATGGTTAAAATTGATATTTTACTCTCTGAGTCGAACGCTCACTCTGCTCAAAAATTTTTACAGCCAGGAGGATATTTTATTCTGGGTTAACCTACTTTTCTACTTCGCAGTTTGTTTATCAATATTTGTGTAATTTTATTTACTCCTAGAATTTCCGCATGTGTTAGAAGTATTTATTGATTATGGTCTGTAATATTATTATCATGTTGGACCTGTAAACGTATAATGATATGCATGTTTGATGGATTGGATGAGGGAGCTGAGCTCCCATTTATTATTATGAGGATATGAGTATGTGGAGGGTGAGCTGAGCTCCCCAATTGAGTATTTATTGTGTTTACAGGTCGGGTGAGTCGAAAACTCCCCGTTGGAAAGTTCATTTTATGGCCGGACTCTGTCCGTTTGTTTTCTTGATACTGGGCCCAAATGGGCCTTAGAGTTGGGTTAATGAACAGTTAGGCTTACTACGGGCCTCGGGGGCTTTAGGCTGGCCCAGGTCCTAGTGCCGGTCCGGCCCATAGGTTGGGTCATGACAATTATATTTTGTATAAGTTATTTATCTTAAATTTTCTTATATAAAATTACACTAATATGAAATTTTGTATTTCATATTTTTATTTTATCTCCATTTATTTAAAGATTTCTTTTTTTTTTTCTAGTGTATTATAAATTTAAAATATAAATACACATATATCACCTATTTTATATATAGATTTTACCCCGCATAGATATATATTAATCTTTGAAGCACGTGCAATAATTTATAATTATTTTATTTATATAAATAAATAATAAACATTAAATTTAATTTTAATATATGTTTTGAAATGTCATATTATTTAAGTTAATCCTATAAATAAAAGCATTTATTGATTTACAAACTACTATTATAAGAGATTAAAAATTATTATATGTTTTAGCTATGTTATATATATTTTAAAAAAATTATTATATGTTTTAGCTATGTTATATATATTTTAAAATTATGTTATAATTAATCTAATTATTACTATATAATATTAATCATAAATATTAAATACAATACAATAATATATATAAATTATGATATAATTAATGTTTTAAAGTATGAATGTGTAAAGATATTGCTTAAAATTTAAAACAATAAATTAATATGAGTTAACTCATACTATTAAGTTTATTCAAAATTTATTTTTTAAAGAAAATATTTATATTTTATATTCTAATATTTCTTGATAGTTTAAATTATTATTATTATTATTATTATTATTATTATTATTATTATTATTTGCGTTGAGGCTATTTTTATTAGGTTAACGTAAAAAAAGATTATTTTGTAAAATTATAAATTAATTTTTATTAGAATATTAAAATTTTCTAACCATGTAGCAAGGGTACATTGTTAATTAATGGCGAGCGACAATGACATTAATTTGGTCCTCAGTTGACTGATGATAAGATCATTGCAATAGGATGACAAATGTTGTAACGCACCTAATTTTTAAATTAATTATTTTATGGATAACTATTAATATTTTATTTTATTTAAATTTTAAAAAATTATTTGAAATTTTTATAATTTTGAAAATTAAGTTCGATTTTTTGAAAATATAAAACTTTGGTGATTTTTAAAAATTAATTTAAAGACCACATAACAAAACTAAAAATATATTTAGACCCTATGAATTTTTCTAAGTTTTCTGGAATTTTTTAAAAATTTTTGAGCCTCGTTTTCTGTCTTAAGGCAGAATAAAAATTTAATTTCGGGTATCCTGAATTGAACCGGCTAAATCGAACCGAATCTGGTCAGACCGATCAAATCGAACCGGTCCTTTTCTTTTTCTTTCCTCTTCTCCCTCGAGCGCTCGACACCCTCACTTCTCTCTCTATTTTCTCTCTCCTCCCTCCTCCCCTCGCCGGCCAGCCACTACCCCAACCTTTCCAGGTCGCTGGCACACTTCTAGGACGCCTCCCCGCTGCCGACCGACGCCCTAGCTAGCCGGAAAGTCGGGCCAAAGTTCCCCCTTCGCGCGTGTGACTCTTCATCTTTCCGGGCTGATTCCGACCAATCCAGCCACCGATTTGTAACACCCCTAATTTTTATATATTATTATTGGGCTTCGTGTAGGTATCCTCAATTCGCGGAAATTCGACAGTTGTCCCGATCTGTGAATTTCCAGCCAGACAGACCAGCTACCGGAAAAGTCTCCGAATTGGATCGAGATTTGGCTACCCCACCATTGTTAGGCATCCCGAGCACGTTCCCGAAGTCGGAATCGGCAAAGGTAAACCCGAACCTTACTTTTTCGTAATTTTCTAGTGCTTAAATAGGATTAAAAATCCATAAAATATTCGTGGTAGCTTAGAAGATTACGATTCTTTTTGCAATAGCTTAGTAATATTTCTAAGGACCGTGGGGCAGAGTTTTATAATTTTTAGAGCTTATTTGAGCAGTTTTTGCAAAAATGATCAATTATAAGGACTAAATTGAAATTTTACATATCGTGATGGATGATTGATTTGATGGGCCCAGGAGGGGCTGTGTGATGTGATTGAGTTGTGGATATATGGATTGTGGATATAGAAGTGTGTTTTGAGCCCTTTTACAGGTTGTGTAGGTCCTATGTATAGGGGAGACTCAGCCGGATTTTAGGCACGACTTATTACGTATTGGGCCTTTTCTTGATGTGTATTGAGTCATTTGTATTAAATGATTGTAATAAAATTGTCGTGAGCCGATGCCTTCTTCCTCCGCCCAGCCGCCTCAGTGACCACCGTCAAGTCTGTGAGTAAAATATTAATTTTAATTGTAATTTCGATACTATTATATGTTCAGCATGCCCATGCATCACTTATATGCATATATTTATGTAGTTAAACTCTAGGCACGATTTATGTTGCATTCATAACTGTTAGCGTGCCATGGATGTTGTTGTGGTAATTTGGAGTAGTGTGCGTGCGTTGGCGTGCGTGTGATGTGGTGTGGACTATGGATAGGACGGGTAGTCACGGCTTGAGTTCTTCGCTGGGACCCGATCCTTCGAGGGGTAGTCACGGCTTGAGTTCTTCGCTGGGACCCTCGATTTGGTTTATTAAGCGAAAGTCCGGCTTGAGTTCTTCGCTGGCACTAGGTTGGATTTAAGAGAGTCAGATAGGGATCACCCCATATGTTATGATTGATGCTAGGTGCGTGAGTGCTCCAAATTACCTTTTGATGTTATGATGTGAAAATGATGTTGATGTTGCATTTCACTCTACAGTGCATTAGTTTTAGATAGTTATAGAGATTATGGTTAAAATTGATATTTTACTCTCGAGTCTAACGCTCACTCCTGCTCAATATTTTTTCAAAGCTACAGGAGGATTTTATTTTTGGTTAACCTGCTTTTCTCCTTCGCAGGTTGTTTATCAATATTTGTGTAATTTTATTTACTCCTAGAATTTCTGCATGTGTTAGAAGTATTTATTTGATTATGGTCTGTAATATTATTATCATATTGGACCTGCAAACATATAATGATATGTATGTTTGATGGATTGGATGAGGGAGCTGAGCTCCCATTTATTTTTATGAGGATATGAGTATGTGGAGGGTGAGCTGAGCTCCCCAATTGAGTATTTATTATGTTTACAGGTCGGGTGAGTCGAAAACTCCCCGTTGGAAAGTCCATTTTATGGCCGGACTCTGTCCGTTTGGTTTATTGAAATTGGGCCCAAATGGGCCTTAGAGTTGGGTTAATGAACAGTTAGGCTTACTACGGGCCTCGGGGGCTTTAGGCTGGCCCAGGTCCTAGTGCCGGTCCGGCCCATAGGTTGGGTCGTGACACGATTGGACCGAGTCTTGTTCCAAAACACATCTACACCTCAATAGCTTTTCATAGACACCAAGAACACAAAAATCCATCGAGCGGTTTGTCTAATTTTTGCTCTAGAAGTTTTAGCCCATTTTGACTTTTGGGCTAGATTTCTCGAAAACCATAAACCCCACCAAAAATCCGAAAGTACCACAGTGCTCCACTCGACGAGAGCTTTCCGACAATACCCATTTCTAATTTTTCCGACACTATTTTCCAGTGAGTCCCGCAAAACTTCGCAGTGTTTTTTCAAGTATTAAATGAGTTTAAAAAATTCCGTAAAAACTATATATTAACCCCCGTGTTGTGACCTTCACATAGTTACCTTCAATTCGCAGAAATTCAATAGTTGCTCGGGTCTGTAATTTCGAGCCGAGCAGACAGGCCACCGAAAAAGTTTCAAAATTGGATCAAAATTATAAGCTACCCTATCATTTTCAGACATTTTGGACGTGTCCCCAATGTCAGAATCGGCATAGTTAAATCCGAACCCTACTTTTTCTTAAGTATCTAGTGCTTGATTTCGATTAAAAATCTATAAAATATTCGTGATAGATTAGAAAATTATAATTCCTTTTGCATTAGCTTAATAATATTCCTAAGAACCGCAGGGCAAAGTTTTAGAATTTTTAGAGCTCATTTGGACAATTTTTGTAAAAGGGCTAATTGTAGGGACTAAATTATAATTTTTCAAATTGTGGTTGTTGACTGTTTGGATGGGCCCAAGAGGGGCCATGTGATATGATTGAGTTGTGGATGTGTGACTTGTGGATATAGAAGTGCCTTTTGAGCCCTTTTGCAGATTGGGTAAGTCCTAGGTATAGGGAAGACTCTGCTAGATTTTCGGCACAATTTATGATATCTTTGATCTTTTTTAAACTTGTATTGAGTCAAATATATTAAATAATTACAATAAAATGATCAAGTGAGCTGGGACAGCCTTCCTCCTCCGCCCAGCCGCTGCAATAACCTCGGTTTAAGTCTATGAGTAAAATATTAATTTTAATTATAATTTCAATATTATTATATGTTCAGGCATGCCCATGCATCACTTATAAATATGTATATATGTAGTTAAATACTAGGCACGTTTTATATTATATTCTTAATTGATGAAGTGCCATGGATGTTATTTATGGTAATTTGGAGTAGTGTACGTGTGTTAGCATGCGTGTGGTGTACGATATTGGATATGGATAGGACGGGTAGACGCGGCTTGAGAGACACTCACTGGGACTCGGTCCTTTATGGATAAGTCGGGGTAGGCATGGCTCAAGATGATCTCGCTGGCCTCCGCATTTGGTTTATCAAGCGAAAGTCCGGCTTGAGAGACACTCACTAGCAAAGAGCTGTATAGGGGATCAGCTCCCATATATATACTGTTTGAACATTATTGGGTGTGTGAGTGCTCCAAATTGCCTTTTTGTTGTTATGATATGATATATATGAAAATTTCGATGGCGTTGCATTCCACTCCTTAGGATACATTAGCTCTAGGTAGCTATAGAAATTATAGTTAAAATTGGTATTTTACTCTCTGAATCGAACGCTCACTCCTGTTTACCTTATTTTTTCAGGCTACAGGAAGATTACTTGTTGTAACTAACCTACTCCTCTTCTTCGTAGGTTAATTAGTAATATTGTATTTTGTACAATTTAGCCAAAATTTTAGACTCCGCATGTGTTAGGAGTATTTTAATAAATTTGGGACTCTAATATAATATTATGTTAAATTTGTAAGAACATTAAATGCATCTATGTGTGAGTGTGATTGGATTAGATGAGGGAGCTGAGCTCCCATTTGAATTATGACATGATGAGTATGTGAAGGATGAGCTGAGCTCCTCAAATTGTTATATATTGCATTTACAGGTCGGGCGAGTAAAAAACTCTCCGTTGTATGGTTCATATTATGGCCGGACTCTATCCAGTTAAATTCTTGAAATTTGGCTTAAAATGGGCCTTAGGATTGGGTTAAGGAATAGTTAGACTTACTACAGGCCTTAGAGGCATTAGGCTGGCCCAGATCCTAGTGTCGGTTTGACCCATAGGTTGGGTCATGACAAATGTTTAGAGATTTCTTTTCTATACTTAGTCTATTATAAATTTAAGATGTAATCATATGAAATTTATATATTTAATAAGTGAGTTTTATCATATATCTTATGTTTTAGGTTTATAATAAAGAATAATTATTACATGGTCCTAGTGCACCATATCATAGGCATGATTTGGTGCACTAACCAAACAAATGACAACACGTCAATTATAAAAAAAAATTAGTAAAAAATTTATCACAGAAATAAACACGTAAATTATAGAAAATGAGTAAAAATTTTATCACAAAAATAAAATAATTTGTATTTAATATGATGTGTCATATTATTATTATTTGAGTGTACCACATCACTTGATGATATGGTATACTGAAATTATTATATAATTTTCTTATAATAAACTAGGTATGGACAAAAAAAATCCTCAATGGCATATATAGAATCTAAGATTTGTGTTAGATAAGAAACTCTTTCCTTGCTTTCACGCACACCCACATACATGCAAATTCATGTTCAAATTTTGATCTTGACTCGAGTTATTAATCGAGTCGAATTTATCTGATTTATAGTAATTTTTATTCTGTTTTAATTAGTATAAAATTTTAAATAATATGAATTTAAATAATTAATAAAATTGAAAGTTTAATCATGAGTCAACCGATAATGATCCTTATTAATCCGATCTGAAGTTAATTCGTTTGTTTGACTAAATAAATTTGAATTTTGATTTAAAAATTTTATATTTTGATTCGAAAATGATTCGCAATTTTAACTTACGGTGAATTTAATTAGAAATAATTTTACATAATAATTTAATGGATATAACAATTTAACTAAAATTTTAAACTACTTTAAATTCATAAGCATTTAAAAATTTAAATAGTTATATATTTAATTAAAATATTTATAAGTGATTGATAAGCAGTTAGTGTGTTTGATACAAAAATAACTTATAAGCACATTTATTATTAAAATGATTAAAAAAAAGATATTAATGAGATTTATAAAATTCTATTTATATTATTATTATTTTAATAATATATATATCAATTTATAATATTTTTCATGTATTATATTATATTGTTATACATAAAATAAATATATGAATATGCATGTAATTTGCTATTAAAATAAAACTTCAAGTACCAAATTATTTTTATATTGAAAATTGAGTTAAAGGTATTTTGGTCATTTGCGTTAGAATTAATGGTAACTTAATTTTAATTCTAATAATATAGATTAAGTTGTAAATTTTGTTAAATTTCACTGACTAAAATATTTAGTTTAAAAAATAAATTATTTAATTTAAAAAATATAAAAACTAAGTTATAAATTTTATCAAAACTCAAAGATTAAGTATAATTTATCATAAAATATATTATTATGTATCTTCCTGTAGAAGACATGACAATACGAGATTAGGGTACATCTAATATAAGTTCAAGCTCATATAAGAACGAGCTTAATTATTATTAGATTAAATATTTGTATTAATATATGTATAAAATTAATTAAAGTATATATATATAAAGTGCATGAATTTATATATAAAAATTCAATTTAGCTGTAGGTACACTCATTCTCATGTGAGCTCGAGCTCTCCATAAACACACCATTTTTCTAATGAAGGTAATAATGCGTATATTAAGATTTATTTAATGCACCATTTACACTTTTTGAGGTTTATTTAATGTATTCAATTAATATGAAGATCTATAATTTTAAAAATAAATATTTTTTTTTTCATTTTAGTGGAATGCATTTATCATTAAAATTATAAATCATTTACTAATAAAATGCATTAAATGAACTATGATAAATACATTATATGATTATGATTATAGAAAATTCGAGCATATATGAAAATAAACTTGACAATCATTTAATTAAATATTTTTATTTAAATTCATGTATTTATTATGTACACTTTAATAAATTTTACATAAATCTCTATGTTAATATTTGATTTAATAATTATTAAATTTATTTTCATATAAAATCGAGTTAATATTAATGCACCCAATTTATACCATTAGAGAAACCATGCTATTAACTAATCTTGTATTGCATTCGCCTGATGAAAATTAAATTAATTAGTAGCATAACTTTCTGTGCAGAGATTTAATGACATTTTATTCAATGCAAAATACATAGTCATTTGCGTAATCTTTAACAAATAATGATTGTTTCTAAAACAGGGATCGCCATATTTAAGGGATTGAAGATAGTAAGCAAAGATAGCTAGGAGTATTATTAAATCTGTCTCAAAGGTTGACGTGATGAAGGGACGGTTGGACATATTAAATCCTTAATATACAGAGGAGGTAATTATAATGATTTTTGCTTTATGAGTTTATTAATAGCTGATATGAATAGAAAATTAATTAAGAAAAATAACTGTTATTTCTTCTAATGATTTGATCCACCTTCCAATAGGCCAAAAAAGGAGTTACTGATACATTTGCTTATGCAAATAATAGTTTTTTGATAATCGGGTCAATTTAAGACATAGCTAAATGTAATGATTTAATTGGCAATTATATAAATTTTAAGGTTTAATTACAAAAATTGCTAAAGTTCATAGTTTTTTTTGGCAGTTAATCCTAATTTGAGGCTTTTGATATGGCTTCAACAATAATGATATGGTAGCTGACGTGACACCCTCATTAAGCATATTAACGATTTTTTCACGGTCTAATCAATTTGAGACATAAATTAAACGTGAAAATTTAATTAGCAATTATACAAACCTAAAATTTAATGATAAAAGTTCTCAAACTTCAAATATTTTTTGACAATTAACCCAAAATAGATATATAAATAATTTTTTTAATATTACCATATGATATTTACTATACAAAGATTATCATATTTTATAATTAGTTATTGGCCTTTGTTGCGCTACATATTATTTTTATTTTAATATTATGGTTTAATATTTAAGTTTATATTTTGTATTTCAAAATCTTATTATAACACTTTGTTAGTACTAAATTTTTTTTAATTATATTAAATACAATATAAATTTGTATTAAATTTTGAACAATTATATGTTTATCAAATTAAATTAAAATTTTATTTTTAAATGATTATAATTTTTTTTAAATATTCATTCATAATAATACAATATTTTTGTGGTATGATTGCATTTAAAATATACCATACATTATTAGAAACCATATATTATTAGAAAGAATCTAACCATGATAGCAAATATAATAATAAATATGCTCAAAAATAAAATATTAAATTCTATACTAGTATTCAAGAAACAATAATAACAAAATTAAGGCTAAATGATTAAAAAAAATTCAAACATTTATAAGTTTTTTCAATTTTTATAAAACCTTTTAATTTTACTAATTTAATTTCAAATTTTCACTTTAATTTTAAATTTAGCAATTAACTTAATTAGGTGACTTACTTAATGAAAATAATTCAAATATTTACCAACATTATTAATATTAATCAATAATTTTAATTTTTTTTTTATCATATAGCAATTATTTTCAAATGAATTAAATAAAAATATTATTTTACTGAATCAAATACTTAATGTTTTGAAAGTTATAATTAGATTTTTTTTTGTTTATATTAGACCTAAAATTCAAGATAAAATCACGGGAAAAATATGAATTATAAGTATAATAGAAAAGAAAAAAAAATAAAATAAAGATAACAATATATATTATATATATTATTCAATTATTATATTTTCAATCAATAAGCAGTTTGTTAAAATTAATGAAAATGTTAAAATTACTGAACACATTAATTAAATTAAATACATTAGCTAAAATCGGTGATATATAAATGAAAATATTTGAACAATTTGTCAATGATGAATTTAATTGTTTTCAATTAAATTTATTGCTAAAATTGAAAAGAATATGAAAAGTTTATAATTAAATTGAAAAATTGAAAAATTTAGTTAAAATTGATAATTGACATAAATGTTTTATTATTTTTTTTATCATTTAGCCTAAATTTGAAAGTCAATTTAATTTCCTAATGTGTTATCTACAATTTTATTTCCTTCTTTTTATTATTATTATTATTATTATTATTATTATTTGAACTCTTTGGGGTTTTTCTAAAATTAAATTTTTAAACTTCTCAGCAATCATAAATTTTCATTATCTTCTATATAGTATTTTTAAATTTTTTAAAATACCATTCATTTAATTATATAAATAATGAAAAGTTATATAATTAAATGGCATATCGCTTTGTTATGGTTATTTGATTTCTAAACCCTATATCTTTTATAGGAATATTTATTCATTGAAGTATAGTCTATTGCATTATGCATGTAAACAAAAAGCATTTGAAAGGCAGTTTGTCATTATGAACATAAACATGGTGAATTTTAAAAAGTATTAACATGATAAATAATTAAAAATGTAATTGTGTAAATTTAAAAAATAGAGAATAATCAAATTATTAAAATAAGCAGGTGTAAAGAAGATTTTAATAAGCCATACACCCAATATTCAAAAAAAAAGTGAGAAATTAATTTATTTTCAATACTTAATAAATAAATTATTTAATATCAATTAATATAAACACCATTCAGTTTTAAAATTTGAAATTTAATTGTTAATAAATTATTTGTATTATTTTTTAGATTAATTTATATGTATAAATTAAAAATAAAAAAGCAGACAAAATACAAATTTTAAAACCTTTAAAAGAATAAAAAGGAATAAAGAAAATAAATAAAAAATATTAAAATAAATAAAAAAGATTATGTGCAATTTAAAAATTAAAAAAAATAAACTGAACTTTAAAGTAATCATTGTCTAAAATCTAAACGAATGTGATATATATATATATATTCTCTACTGTGTATTTATTTCTATTTTTATTTTATTTTTAATTTTTTTTTATTATCGTTGTTACATGATTAAATGATTGAAAATAGTAAATATATTTAGTTGTTAAATTTTATAATTTTTCTTATTTAATGTTTCTTAATTTTTTTTAGTATTTTATTTCTTTATAAAAATTTAAGAATTATGCATCTCAAAATTTATAAAATAATTTAAAATTATATATAAAAATATATAATAATTTTATCCCTTATGTCTATAATTTTATACAATATATACATATAATTTTATTTTTTTTTCTTTTTCAAATTATTATTAAATAAAGATAACATTTGAATATATTATATTTGTTTAATACATTAAGATATTATAAAAAAATTTTATATTTTAAAGTGATGAAAATATCATATGATTTAACCAACATCAAATTATTCCATATCGTTAGTCAATATTTCTATTATATTACTAATTTTTATTTTTTTTATTATGAAATATTTATTAAAAATTTTGAGAGGTAAAAATTTAATCTATATAAAAGTAATAAAAAAATATGAAGTAATTAACAGTATATTTAAAACATAATTTTGTTTTTTATTTATTAAAATTATTATTAGCCACGTATAAAAGCAAATACAATTTCCTAACTATATTATAATGTAATGATTTCACGTAAGGTCCTATGTGAAATAGCAATTTAATATAGTTGGTATATATATATATATATATATATATATAGGAGCTGATCCCCTATACAGCTCTCTTAAATTCAACCTCTGTCGGACTTTCTCTTAATAGACCAAATGCGGGGGCCAGTGAGATCATCTCGAGTTGTGCCTATCCCGACTTATCCATAAAGAATCGAGTCCCAATGAGTTAAGCTCCAGTCGCGTCTATCCGTCACATACCACACGCATGCTAACACACACACACTGCTCCAAATTACCATAAAACAACATTCATAACATTTTATCAAATAAAGATGCAATATAAAACGTGCCTAGTATTTAACTACATAAATATATATTTATAAGTGATGCATGAGCATGCCTAAACATATAATAATATTGAAATTATAAGTAAAATTAATATTTTACTCACAGACTTAAACCGAAGTCATTGTAGTGGCTGGGTGGAGGAGGAAGGCTGTCCCGGCTCACCTGACAATTACATTACAACTATTTAATAAAATTGACTCAATACAAGCTTGAAAAGAATCAAAGACACCATAAGTCATGTCGAAAATTCGACAGAGTTTCTCCTGTACCTAGGACCTACCTAACATGTAAAAGGGTTCAAAAGACACTTGTAATATTGTAAATCTTAAAACCACATCTCAACAATATCATATGGCCTCTCCTGGGCCCTCTAAATCAGACAATAGTCATAAATTTAAAAATTACGTTTGAGTCCCTATAATTGATATTTTGTAAAATCTACTCAAACAAGCTCTAAAAATTTTAAAATTTTTTCTCGCGGTCCTTAATAAAGTTATAAAGCTATCGCAAAAGGAATTGTAATTTTTTTAATCACCCTTGAATATTTTATGAATTTTTATTCAAGAATATTACTCAATTTCATAAGTTTCCAATAGCTAACTCTTAATTTAACCCAATTCAATATTCACATATTTAACTCTCTATTCTCAAACTTCAACCAATAATATAAAATTTTAAATATTATAAATTCAAATAATCTTATATGCCCATATGCTAAAAATCTAACTAAAATTCATATATATTTTTAAAAAATATTCTACAATCACTCAAAAATTCAACAAACACCATAAAATACCTCCAAATAATTTTACTTTTATCATATATTTTTTCTAGAATTTTTCTCTAATTTTTTTTGTTTAAGAAACACTGCATTTAAGCACTACAAACTGAGAAATAATGAAAATAATCTTACCCAAAACTTATCTGTGTCTCAAAAATTCTAAAAATTCATAAGGAAGCCTCTAGAAGCTGAATCATCCCCAAAGCTCGCCGAAACCACCGCACACGGTGGTTGGCCACCGATCGCTGGCGACATTTGTCAGATCTAATCACACTAAAATGTTCCTCTCCTCTTCCTGAGTCCATAGGTGGTCTCGGATTGTCAATCCAACGGTCAGCTCGTCTTAGCTCTGACTAAAAAACTTGAAAAACTCGAAACTTCTCTCATCCATATCTCACTCATCTGACCACCAAATGTTGCAAAATGGGTATCAAAAGAAATCTCTCGGAACAAGCTTTCCAACGCCAACTAAATCACCTCGATCAGATGTCTGATAAAGCCAAAATCACGTCGGAAAGTTGCTGCCCACTGTGCACTCATTGAAGGGAAAACTCCTCCATTTGCGCCGCTGTCGGTGCTGCTTCGGCTAGCTGGTAGCTAGCCAGCGTCGCTCAGGGTGGAGAGACCCCTTGCCGGCCGGCCATGGTGGCTGGAGGCTTATCGGTCGAAAGAAAAAGGGAGAAAGAGGGAGGGAGAAAGAGTTTTATTGAGGAGAGGGGGGCCTGGTAGTTTTTTTTTTTTTTTTGAAATTTTTTGGAATGAACCTGGACAGATATATTGTCTAGATTTATTTCTGGAAAAAATTTTTAATTTTAATTTTTAATTTTTAATTTTTTTAAAATAATAATAATAATAATAATAATAATAATAATAATAATAATAATAATAATATCATGTTTAAATAATTTCTTAAAAATATTTATAATTAAATCCATAACATTAATTTAAATTTCTAAAAGAAATAGTGCTTTTATTAAAATAACATTCTAATTAAAACATCTTATTAAAAATAATATTTGAATTTAAGAATATATAATTTAAGAAAAAAAAATCGGTTTGTTATAAAATTAGAGCCAAATATATCTTTTAACTCTAAATTTTGTTAAAATTAATGGTGTTAATTAACAATGTTTAAAAAAAATTATTTATAAAAAAAAGTTTTTTATATTTTAAATATTTAAAAATAATTTTAAAAAAATTACAATTCACAATATTTTTTCAAAGAAAATTATAATCATTTATAATATTTAAAAAATATAAATAAAGTTTACATTAGAATCACAACAAATAACCAATTGCCATTATGTCATACATATGATGCATTGTCTCTCATTATTCATTATTCACATTTTAAGAAGCACTCACTTTTTTTTATATTACTAAAAATATTTTATAGGCTTAAATGTCTCTTTTGATTCTTTGAAGTGTGGTTCAATTAGTGATTTAAACCGGAAAATAATGCTAAAATTAATGGTGTTAATTAATAATGTTAAAAAAATTAAAATAAATTATTTATGAATAAATTTTTTTTATATTTTAAATAATTAAAAATATTTTAAAAATTAAAAAATATAATCATTTATGACCTTTAAAAATATAAAGAAAATTTACATTAGAATCTCAACAAATAATCAATTGCCATCGCTTCATCAGCCAATGACTGCAAGAAATTATGTAGTAAAATAATTATTCCATGTAAATGAAAGAAATTATATAATAAAACAGTTATTTCATATGTGATAGTTTATATAGAATGGCAGTCTAATAATGGTGCTACATGTAAATATATGTGAATTTCAATTGACATTCCAAATGACAAAAATCAAAACCTCAAACTCTAATTCAACAGTTGAATAAAATTTCTTTAATTCGAAAATTTTTATTTAATAATTTAAAATTTAAAAATAAAATACAATAAATAAATCACGCAAAATTTTAAATGTTTTCAGCAAACAGGCCTTTGTGTTACTAGTTTAGTATATAGTAATAATAAAATAATAAATAAATCCAAATTTTTTTAAAAAATAAAAAATAAAAGAAAGCAACGGCCCGTTACAAATGCTATTGAAAAGGACTTTATTACAATATAATAAAAGGAAAATTATTACATAATTCTTATTTTTTAATAAAATTAATTATTCAGTCTCTATATTTTAAAAATATACTATTTAATCTATGTATTTTGCTTACAGTAAACTATTTAGACATTCCGTCAAATTTTCTGTTATTTATGCTATTCAAATTACTATTTTGTAACACCCTAAATTTTTAAATTTATTATTTTGTGAGTAATATTAATATTTTTATTTTATTTAAATTTTAAGAAATTATTTGAAATTTTTCGCATTTTCGAAATCGGGTTTGATTTCCCGAAAATATAAAAATTTGATGATTTTTAAAAATTAATTTAAAGACTACGTGATAAAACTAAAAATATATTTGGAGTCTACGAGTTTTTCTGAGTTTTCTAGAATTTTTTCAGAATTTTTGGGCCTCGTTTTCGATACCAAGGTAGAGTAAAAATTCAAAATTTTGTATTCTGAATCGAACCGACCAAATTGAATCAGTCGGATCGGACCGGTCTAATCGGACCGGCCTTTTCTTTTCTTTTTCTTCCCTTCCCCGCGCGTCCCGACCTCTCTTCCTCTATCTCCCGTTTTCTCTCTTCTCTCTCCTCTCCAGGCTGCCCCGCAGCCTCCCCACCTCGCCGACGCGCCACCCCAGCCTTCCTCCACCTTCGGTCGGCCTTCCAGGCGACCGAAAAAGACGCGCGAAGAGGCGCTACTCGCAGTGTGCCGTTTCGGCTTCCCTGTCGAAATCCGGCTCATCCGGCCACCGATTGGGAAGGGTCTTGTGTCAAACACCATCTACACTTTGAGAGTTTTCCATAGACACCAAGAACACCAAAATCCATTAAGCGGTTTGTCCAATTTTTGTCCGGAAAATTTTAGCCCATTTCACTAGATTTCTCATAAACCGTGAACCCCACAAGAAAACCGAGAGTACCAGAGCGCTCCACTCTTCGAGAGCTTCGCAGCAATATAAATTTTGAAATTTTTCAACACCGTTTTTTGGTGGGTCCCATGAAACTTCGTAGTGTTTTTTCGAGCATTAAATGAGCTTAAAAATTTCTTAAAAATTATATACTAAACCCCGTGTAGTGGGCTTCGTGTAAGTACCTTCAATTCGCGAAAATTCAATGGTTGCCCAGGCTGTGAATTCCGGCCAGACAGACCGGCTATCGAAAAAGTTTTGGAATTGAATAGAGATTTTGGCTACCCCACCATTGTCAAACGTCCTGAGTGCGTCCCCGGAGTCAGAATCGGCATAGGTAAACCCAAACCTTGCTTTTTCATAATTTTCTAGTGCTTGAATTGGATTAAAAATTCATAAAATTTTCGTGGTAGCTCAAAAAATTATGATTCTTTTTGCATTAGCTTAGTAATGTTGCTAAGGACCGCGGGGCAAAGTTTTAGAATTTTTAGAGCTTGTTTGGGTAGTTTTTGCAAAAATGGTCAATTATAAGGACTAAACTTTAATTTTACATATTGTAATTGATGACTGTTTGGATGGGCCCAGGAGGAGCTGTGTGATGTGATTGAGTTGTGGATATATGGTTTGTGGATATAGAAGTGTGTTTTAAGCCTTTTTACAGGTTGGGTAGGTGCTAGGTACAGGGGAGACTCTGCCGGATTTTCGACAAGACTTAGGACATCTTTGGTCTCTTTCTTAGTCTGTATTGAGTCAAATTTATTAAATGATTGTAATAAAAATTGTTAGATGAGCCGGGATAGCCTTCCTCCTCCGCCCAGCAGCCACAGTGACTTCGGTTGAGTCTGTGAGTAAAATATTAATTTTAATTATAATTTCGATATTATTATATGTTCAAGCATGCCCATGCATCACTTATATGTATGTATCTATGTAGTTAAACTCTAGGCACGTTTTATGTTGCATTCACAACTGTTAAAGTGCCATGGATGTTGTTGTGGTAATTTGGAGCAGCGTGCGTGAGTTGGCGTACGTGTGGTGTGGTGTTGGCTATGGACAGGACGGGTAGACACGGCTTGAGATCTTCGCTGGGACCTGATCCTTCGAGTAGACACGGCTTGAGTTCTTCGCTGGGACCCCGATTTGGTTTATTAAGCGAAAGTCCGAGCTTGAATTCTTCGCTGGCACAGTTTGGATTAAGAGGGTTGTATAGGGGATCAGCTCCCATATATGTATTGTTTGACATTATAGGGTGTGTGAGTGCTCCAAATTACCTTTTTGCTATTATGATGTGAAAATATTGCCGATGTTACATTTCACTCTACAGGGTGCATTAGCTTTAGATAGTTATAGAGATTATGGTTAAAATAAGAGAGAAATAAGAAGGAGAGTATTATGGCAGTTTATGTATAAAAAATAATTATGAGACTAAATAGTTAAAGAGTCAAATTATATGGACTAACTAATATATTTTTTCAAAATATAGAGATTAAATAATTAGTTTCACTAAAATAAAGGGACTAAATAGTATTTTGACCAGTATTGACTAACAAAAAAATTGACAGAAAGACTAAACAGTTTAACATAAATAAAATATAAGGACTAAATAGTAATTTAGTCAATAATAAACAAAAGCAAAATCTTCTTTAACCTATAATAATAATCACAATAATAACAAAAATAATAAAAATAATAAAATGATAAAAATAATAATAGTAATAATAGCAATAGGAATATGTAATACTCTCACTTTAACTAGTCCATGCATTCGATTGTTCCGGTAACCAATGGCTGTCCAAAGAGCCAGAATGTCTGGAACTATAATTAGACTAGAGTGAGGAGTTATAAATAATTCAAATAAGTGTAAAAAAAATAAGAAAAAATTTTAGAAGTAAAATACAATGAAGTTAAAAGAGCCGGTGCCCCAGTGATAGGTAACCCTAATGGGAAGTTGCTGTCTTTACAACTAGTAGCCCTAAACCCGAGAAAAATTCCGTGAAAAAATTTTTGAGACTTTAAAGAAGAGTCACTGAGGTTTCGATGGCATTAGAATGCCAAGAAAATGCTTAGAAAAATTTTTAGATCGGTACAGACAATTTTAGTCTGTTAAGCAAAACGAAGGGTATTTTGGTCATTTCGTCTTCAGAAATGATTTTTGACCAACTTGTCCAATTAAGTAAATAAATTATATGACATAAAATATAAATAAAAAGTGATGAAAATTAAATTGAAAATGAGTAGAAGAAAAGAAAAGAAAATGAATTAAAATGGGACTTATGACATCACCATGATGCAATTAAAAACTCTCCACCCAATCACAACTTGACAAACTAATTAAAATGGGATAAAAAGAGATTAATTAGAAACAAATCAGCTCATCTTCTTCATTTGGTTCATGTTGGCCGAACCACCTCTTGAGCTTTCCTCCATGGATGCTTTTTGAAGCTCCAATTTCCCATCAAAATCATTCATATTTTCCCAATCATCAAACACAAAAACTTGATTTTAGACCTAGATTTAGAAATTAAAAGCAAAAGGGAGCAAGGAGATTGAAGATTTAGTGAGAAGAAAAATTGTTAACAAAAGGTTAGTGCACTAACTTCTTCTTTTCTAACTTTAGATATGGTGAGCATGCCTAAATAAGGGTGAATGGCAAGAAAATTTAAAGAAATGACTAAGGACTTAAACTTCTTAAATTTGGCAGCCATAAAATCCTTTAGAGTTTAATATTTTTATTTAATGAAAATTTGTCCCATGATGATGCTTGTTAAGTTGATATGCTTAGGAAGTAGAATGAATTGAGTTTGCACCAATTTAGAAATTGGAAATTAGGGTTAGGGATCATGAATTAGGGTTTTAATTATGAGTTGGTGAATGGAAGTCCTAATAGTTAATTAGTGATCATTTGGCTATATTTGATGAGGAATTGAAATGATTTATGCCAATGGAATTGAGGTTAGGTATGCTGCCTTAGGTGACCTACAGGGCTGGATGTGAGTTCAACAAGTTTGGGCAGCTGTAACTTGAGAGGTGTAGGTTCAATTGGTGCAAGGTCAATTGAAAATGAAACTAGACACATAATGGCACAACTTTGATGAAGTAACCTTGCCCAGAAAATAAACTTAGAATACCCTAAAAATTGACCAAATCCGGGCAACACACAAGCTATTCCTGGAAAATGACCAAATGAACAGTTGGTTCAAATGGTCATAACTCAGTATAGAAATATCCAATTGACCTGAAATTTATATCAATGGAAAACTTAGACAATTTAGAACAACCTTCATGCAGAACACAAACTCAAATTCTGGACTTAACCTAATGGAATTGCCACCAAAGTCAGGACACCAAATCTAGCAGAACCAATTCTGCCTAGAATTCTGAGTACAAGTCAATCCGGCCAGTTATGGTAAAATGGTCATAACTTGAGCTACAAAACTCCAAATGGAATGATTCAAAAAGGAAATTAAATAAGACACAATAAGGAACAACTTTCATGAAGAAAGTTTTATCAAATTTTTGCTATAGCCAGCTCCAATGGAACAGTGAATTTGGACATCAAATTCTGAAAATTTGAAATAAAACCTATGAGGCTAGGAATTGAGTTTGGTAATCAATGCCAACAAAAATAAAATGCAAAATATGGTATCTTGGAGAACTTAGGCTTAACAAATCTATTATGAATTAAAAAGTCAACCTTTGAAGGGAAATGATTAAGTGAATAGTAACTGCCAAAAACTTAAGTTGCCAATGAGATCAATGGTACCCCACTTAAAGGATTTAATGTATACCTAAATTATGAGAATAGGTAGATGGGAATTGTATTCTCATCACAAATAGAACTTAGGAGACATTGTTAATATATTTTGAATGTGGGTTATAAATCAATATAAATGAAAATGTTGAACCTAGGGACATGTAAAATGATGTAATAAATTAGATAAGGAATTGTAAAGGAAAAAATAGATGATATAATTGATAAATAATGAATTATATAAATGAAATTCATGAATATATGCATTAGACGAAAATGAGTCTAGATATTGTATTTTCACTAGGAAATAAAGTTTAGAATGTTATAACAAATATATATAATGGAATATACAATGAAATAATAAACCCATTAATATTAAATGGTACATGAGAGAAAATAAGGGGAATTATAAATACTAAGTAAAGATATCTCTTGAATTACAAATGATAATTCATATAAATTTTGAAATGAATAAACGAATCACAAAAATGTGTGAATATAACTTTAGTTCTCATTAGGAGAGAAAGGAAGAATATTTTGAGTACAATGGTACATGAGGACCATTATTGTGAATTGTGATCAATATGAAGGATAAAATGAATGTATAAATAATGAGAAATGCATAAATTATGTATAATTGTGATTCAAAAAAATTTACGTTTCCACTGGGAACAAAATTAAGTGATATAAATTGTAATTAAAACTTATAACGAATTAATGATATACTAATACATATTAACACTTAATGATACTAATATACCCATGTATTGTCTAGACACATGTGTCAGATTTGATAGATTGGCATGCCAATAGGGTATTGTTTTAGCAATACTGCGTAAGCCTTTATGCATGTATTCATGGCTTTATGCCCGCACTCATGACTTTTATGCCCGATTACTTATTATCATGGCTTTTAGCCATACTAACATGTTATCATGGCTTTTTAGCCATACTGACTGCATACGTGATTGACGTACTGAGCTTACACGTCCTATGGTATGACGGCCTGAGACACTGCAGTGTCCAGTGCCAACGACCCGTTATCCAGTTTAGTCAGCCTGTCATAAGTTACTTTGACAGTGAAATTTATTGAAATAAGTTAAGAATATTAGTAATTAAAAATATTAGAAATTAAATAAATAAGTAAGAAGACCTAAAATAAATTAGATTAGTTATTTAGTAGAAAGAATTGAAGTGAACTGGACTGATGTTAAAAATTTATCTATTATGAAATGACTCTGAGAGCCTTAGTTATTATGAAATAATCAAAGATAACCTAAAAAGTATTGAATTAAATGATACAAAAGATTAGTAATAGAATTATAATTTAAATAAATGTTATAATGAACTATGTTTTATTTTCATCTGTATTTTATTTATTATTTTCTTGTTATATTATTGCGCCACTAAGCAGAAATGCTTAGCGCGATGGATTTGTTTCCTCGCGCAGGTACTGAAGATAAAGCCCAGTGGATATTAGAATGAGATTTTAGAGTTCTGATCTGCAGAGTGTTCAAGGTTGTCACCTCCTCAACAATGCATGTAGATAGGGCTCACATTAATCTTATTATGTATTTTGTGTATTATAATTATTTCATATGTTATAATGCAATCGAAAAAATTGTATTTAATATGTATGAGATGTAAATTAATAATTAGCTCTGTCGACACCATATTTTGGCCGATCCCCCGAAATTAATAAACTTTGAAGCCGATCCCCAACACAGTCCCCTTTGCCAAGCGACCACACTTCCGATCTCCCCTCAAAAGGAATTTAATTAATACCAAGTCTCCAGGTCATTTAAAGCCTCACCGATCCCTCAAACCAATTCTCGAGTCCCCTGATCATTTAATTATATTTTCGATCTTTCTTGTCAAATAAGATTGAACCAACATTAGGCCTTCGTACCACCAGTCTTATTGTCGGTTTCTCATTTTAAAATTTGAAAATGATAAAGGTTTCGACTCGGTTTAAAGATGATCCCGATCTTAAGTGTTGAAAGCCAAATTTCTAATTTTAATTAAGTCCCATTTCGTAACTGATCTCATGCATATTGTGTTTTTCGATCTCCTATACTTAGATTAATAATCACTTTCAGTTGTCATTCTAATATGTTCAAACAATCAAGTGCTTATGCAATTTAGAAACTTTCCGATCACAATCAATCATTGAACAAAAGGGGAACTTTCATTTCATTTCAAAATTTATACAAGTCATTCGGCTGGGGGATCACCCCCAGCCTGAACTACATGTTGTTCATTTTCTCTTTCACCTTCAGCCTCCTCTTCGCTATCCTCACCTTCGTCCTCGGGAGCCAGGTTGGCCATCCAGGAGAAGTCCTCCTCAGGATAACGCTTCTTGAGCTCAGCTAGGAGATCTCTGTGAGCATTCACATAAGTGCCGGCCACTCCGGTCACCATTTCTTCTTCTTTCGCCTTGAGCTCCTCAGCAAGATGAGCGAGTTAAGCAGCTTCATCAGCTCGGAGCGCCTGAACTTCCTCGAGGATATGATCTCGCTCAGCCAGAACATGAGCCTGCTCGGCCAGCTTGTCCTCATAGAACTTCATTCGTCCCTCAATTTGAGATATGTAGTCCTGAGCGGACGAAAGTTGGGATCGGAGAGAAGACACTTCATGACCCATCTTCTCGACTTCCTTACCCAGGCAATGAGCCTTCTCCCGGACCATGTGCTAGTTCACCAAACACTCCACGTTCAGGCTCATAGATCTGGTCAATATGTCATCAAGGTTATCCGGAGACAGCCTATCCCGATCTTCTCGAAGGCAGATGGAGGACACCAAGACCTTAGCGAAACTGGGGTTTTCTCGAACTGTGCGATTCTTCTCCAGTGAGTGGATCAAGACTTGGGCACCGCGGGAAAGGGACCTTACAGGAGGTTGGGAAGGACCCCCTTTCGCACTCGGAGCGACTGGAGGAGGTGGAGGCGGCTCTTCTCAGCGTGGAGGAGATCGGACCACTTCTATGACCGGAGGCCCAGAAGGTTGAGACGAGCCTTCCTGTATTTCCCCGGGCTCATGACCAGGCGTTTGAAGCAGCTCGGAACGCTTCATCTCCCGTACCTTCCGGGAGATCTCTCTCTTCCGCTTTCGTCTCTCCTTAGAGGCTTCACCGCTTGCCATACCTGCACAAAGAAGAGGTCAGTGAGATCGCTAAGGTCCAAAGATCTGAGATATAGAAAATACCGATGCCAAGATCAGAGAGTTGAAGCCCGCGATCTTGACCGGTGACCAGCTGCATAGTCTAATGGTGTAGCTCGGCCGTCACTGCATCCAAACAAGAAAACTTCTCTCTGGACGCCTGTTCCTTCAACTCCATCACCATTGCACCCTCTTCCCTATTTAGGGCGATGTGCTTCGTAAGCAAAGGACCTTGATGCAGCCAGCTCCGAGGGAAGCCCTCAAAACCGTTCGGAATTTTGCTCCTCAAGATGAAGAAGCGGTTCTTCCAATTCTTCAAGGAGGAAGGTAGGTCGGTAAAAGGCCCACAATGGGGTTTCACCTGGAAGAACCAATACTCGTCGTCCTTACGACGAGTTAGCCTGTGCAGTTCAGCGAACACCTTAGCTGTAGGTCGGAGCCCCTTAGCTCGGCATAGGCCTCGGAAGGCTACTAAGATCCGCCACGAGTTCGGGTGAACTTGGGCGATGCACACTTGATGATATTTTAAAACTTCTTTAAAGAAGTCGTCAAGAGGGAACCGCAGCCCGGCTTTTAACTGTTCTTCATACACCATGATCATATCGTCCCTCTCAAAGAAGTGATCTGCTCGAAGGTCGCCATGACACCAGATAAGTTCGTACGAATTAGGACGGATGTTGTACTTCTGGCTGAACGACTACAGGTCGGTTTCTTGCAAGATTGATGGCAGCTCGTCCATAGGAAGATTTTCCCTCCCCGAAGAAGGCACATGCCTTGATGGTGCTGGTTGTCCCCGAGCTGGAACGGAGACCCTAGGAAGTTCAGGCCACGCGCTTGGTCCGACCACCTCTACCTCATCAAACGACCATGAGAACTATATGGAAGGGGGGCTTACTACTCTCTGACCCTCGGCACCGCTCATTTTCAAAGGAAACAGAGAATTTAAACTAAAAGAAAGATCAAAACCCTTACCGGAGCTTGATCGGTGTCGGAGGAACTTGAGAAAACGAGAGAATGCTGAAGTTGTTCGCGAGAGACTGAAAATGACATAAAGGAGCAACTGGCTAACCCCACCCCTATTTATACTCGTCCAAGCATTTAATGCTCACGATGTTCCAGGTAGTGCATCGGATAGCGGGACTCGCCAGCTGTTCTGACACGCCTCACGAATATTCCGGAGATTCCATAAAGAGATCGGTTAACTATAGAGCGGCAGATTAAGGTATTTTGAATTACGGATCCGATAAGTGTCATTCAAATTAAGAGTCGGATCGGATAAATACTTCAGAGATCGAAAAATAATCAATGCAATAATAATAAAACGACAGTTGCCAAAATAAATTTTATTTCCGAAAAGATCTGATTACATCATTTGGGCGATCTCCAAAGATCGGATTACATTAAAGGTCTAATTACATCATTTGGGCGATCTCCAAAGATCGGATTACATTAAAGGTCTAATTACATCATTTGGGCGATCTCCAAAGATCGGATTACATTAAAGGTCTGATTACATCATAAGGGCAATCTTTAGAGACCGGTGGAACATCCTATCTAAAAGGCCTATGTCAAAGCCTAGTCTCGTGGCTGAGTCAAAAGATGTGTTTGACCAAGAGACCGGTTGGGGGGACTATGACTCTCATGAGAATGAGAGAGGTCGTCATCAAAGTTACCGCTCGAAACCGAGCCGCTGTTGGAACACCCAGTGTGGAGAGGAGCCAGATGAACGCCAAAGAGCAGTCACCGGTGTTGAGGGGAATATTAGCAGTCTTCTCGCCCGAAACCAGTTCGCCGATTATATCGAGCGAACGATTCGAGATCGGCACGATCGAGGTCCTCGATCCAGATCGGTTAATTAGTCCAGTTCGCTCACTGTCATCAGATAAGGTCATCATGATTTTTCGATCACCGGGATCTAAATTTTCAGGCAAGGGACAAAGAGGACAACCGGAAAAAGATTAAAAGCGGTCATTTTGTCCGGGATTATCGCCGGAACAGCTAGAACAAGGAAAATGAGGAGGATAGGGGAGAAAGTCAAATGAGGTAGGGCTTCCCGGTTGAAGGTATATATATAGGAAAATTTGAGCATTTATTGCAAGCAGAAAACGAAGCGGACGCCTCGAGAATTGAGGGAAATAAATGCTTTGACTGGACCGAACCCGATATAAAGGAAGACTGGTGTGGCAAAGATTGGTAGAAGGGAGACCGGCATGAAAGATCGGAAGAGAGCGTGTCAGGAGAGATTGGAAGAGAGGAACCCGGTATGAGAGATCAAAAAAGGATCATGTTGAAAAGATCGGAAAGGAGGGGAGGTCGGAAGACAAAGAGAATAAGACAGCTCCTGTCGATTATCGTCATAATCAGAGCCGAAGTAGTTAAAGCGTTGCAGGTGAAATCTCAATCGCACGCCCCAGAATCGCCCGCATTACTGACATGTGCCAGAGTACGTCAGGACAGCGCTGTACATCCTAATCTCCACCATTGATCTTACTTGTAAGGACGAGCTCGGAGCCCTCGGATCGAAGAAGAAAACGACAAGATCAGCGCCTTTCACTCCTAGCCCTCGGATCGCTCTTGACAAGAAATTTTGGGCCGACTGATTAGAAGAGAGAAAAGGACAAATACTCCGAAAGGGATCCCAGTCGTCCGTTCTGATTCTCTTTAATTCCCGAGCCATTAGATCATGTCCTTCAAAATCTTAACCCTCCATCTCCCTCAAAACAGATCCTGACCCTCCATGGGGAGCACCCGGTTCCTATAAATACCTGCATGAAAACTGTTCAAGGGACGAAAAAAAAGAGGTCAGTGACTATAGTAGAATAACTCTGAAACTTAATTCAGTTCGTTACTCTGCTTTTTTTTAGCATTCATAAGAAAAACTTTTGAAACCAGTTTTCTAAAGTGTTTTCTTGCAAAAGGGATTCTTGAATACTGAAACTCTCTATTTTCAGTTCATTCATTATCCTGTGGTGCTCTCATTTTCAGCTCTTTGTTTTCTTTAGTTCCACTCCCATTGTCCAGGCTCAACCTCATTTAAACTCGGGTATTATTTCGACCCGATTGCATTTTAGCGAAGCATCCTTCGTTTCAAGGCGGACCTTAACCTTCCGGTTACCAACCTGCAGTTCTATTAAGCTTTGTGATTCCATACTTAGTTTAGTAGATTTAGCTCCCTACAGGTGAGTGCTCGTATTGCCATTTTATTAAGTGCTCGTTTTCATTTTACGTATTTCCTTTGTTCTTTTATGTACGTAGTTTTTTTTTTCTAAGTTTATATTGCACTAAAGAATACCAAAAGGTTACTCTCGAGTTTACTTCTTTGTTGATCAGTCCATCCTTTTTGTTAATCTTTGTTATTTCTGAATGCAAGTCTTCTAGTCTCGAGTAATGTATAAGGGGTCGGATAAAATGTAGGTAACCGTATCTTAAGGGTCTCTTTAAAAATAATAAAAGGTCTAAACAATGAGTCGGGAAAATAGTAAGGCCGAATCACTAGAATAATGCAAAAGACAATTGAGTAAGACAACACAAGGCAGAGTAAAACCGAACTTTAAGATAGATAAATGGGATAGATCGAGTATCAAAAGGTACTGGTAAGGCGACCACATAGGAAGGTCGGAAAATTCGATTTGGTATCTCCTGACTAGTTACAAGATACCAATGAGTTAAAAGAAGCCTTATTCCGAGCCCCTGCATCTTTAAATGCCAAAACCCTTAGTTCTAGGATTTTGTGACGGTAGTCAGAATCAAGTTTCGAGAGATCGGAAAAGTCCTTATCCGATCCCTATTAAAATAAAAGAGATCGGAGGAGAGTTCTTATCCGGTTCTCACTTAAAAATTTTAATAAATATTTAAAAGGAGATCGGAGGAGAGTTCTTATCCGGTTTCCACTTAAAAATTTTAATAAATATTTAAAAGGAGATCGGAGGAGAGTTCTTATCCGATTCTCAAGGTTAAAAATTTTAATAAATATTTAAAAAAGAGATCGGAGGAGAGTTCTTATCCGATTCTCAAGCTTAAAAACTTTATCAAATATTTAAAAGGAGATCGGAGGAGAGTTCTTATCCGATTCTCAAGCTTAAAAATTTTTAATAAATATTTAAAGGAGATCGGAGGAGAGTTCTTATCCGATTCCCAAATTAAATTTTAACAAATACGTAAGATGATTCCCCCTGAAATAAAATTAATACGCAACAGCAATTCACTAAGGTTGTCTCATTTACTTATGTAACTGGGTAATCCGGATTAGTGAAAAATCAAACATTCCTTTCGGTCAAAAGGATTAACATTTCCATTCAAACCTTCCTAACTATGAAAAACGTGAAGTTAAATCTGCTTACCCTTGTTGAGGGACGAGGTGGGGTGCCTAACACCTTCCCCACCCGTTTACGGACCCCGAACCTAGAATCTCTGTTTTTGAAGTGGTTTTATTTTAACTTACTTCCATAAATGGTTTTCTTTAATTTCCCTCAAAATTAAAGTGGCGACTCCTCACTTTTCCCACTTCGATGAGTGTTCGTCCAGGTGACCGCAAAATACCTTGCGACAAGCTCTTTTATCTTAAATTAATTTGTATATTATGTAAATTAATGAAAACATGAGGATTTCTATATATAAATCGTGCATTAATGAATATGTATGGAAATGAATAGATTTGTACAAATAAGTATGTGAATTGCAAGAATTGAATGTGACATGACTATGATGAGTATGAATAATATTTTCATTGTAGAATATTATTGAAAATTTTAAGCAGGTAAACAGCGAGATACGCCAAATGGTAATAGTAACAGGGGAAACTCCTTTAGTTTCTCCTTAGAAAAAAAAATTGATATTAAAAGATAATGAGTTTAAAATGATTAAAGAAATAAAATAAGATAAGATAGAGTGCCCCAGCACCGAGTGTGACATGTCTTGCTCGACTACACTGTAAACGGGTAAGAAGTGTCATAGAATAATAACAAAATAATGAAAATAATAATAATAATACAATAATAATAAAAATAACAATAATAATAACCATAACAATAAAAGCAATAATAAAAATGACAACAAAAATAATAAAATAATAATAACAATAATGACAAAATAATTAAAATAATAATAACAACAATAACAACAATAATCTACCAAATAATAATAATGATAATAATGGGAAAACTTGATTTTCGGGCATGCTATCATTACTAAATGCCAACACCAGCTATTTAGTATTGACGAGCAAGTCTTAAGTGACAGCTTCTTTTTTATTTTATTTAAAAAGAATTATTGCCTAACATAACACCCTGTTGAAGAAGGGCTTTACATTAATAATTTCGTGTTTTTATTTCAGCAAACAATGCTCCATGAGATGATATTTAAATTTTTTTATTTTATTTTTAATTGTCAAGATTTTTTTTAAACTATATAGTAATACTTTTCAGAGTTTTTGAACTATCTACTAGCATAATCTCCAATATGTCATTTTCTTTTTACTTATATTGCATTAAATCTTTAGACTTTTATTTATTATTATTAAAAAATTATTTATAAAAGATATTTACCTCTTTTTAATTAATCTTAAAATATGTTAAATTTAATTTAAATATTTTTTTTATAATTCAAAATAATTCTCTCTTTTCCTACATGTTATAAGCGAATAACTAAAATTTCTTTTGGCTAATTTTTTTTTTTTTTCCAATTTTCAAGATATGGTTGAAGAAAAGGAACAGCAGAGTCCTTGTTATCCTTGAATACAAAGCAATGATAGAGAGACAGAACTTCTTGCAAAATTGTCAAATTATGATTTGAAACTCAGGGGTTTGCAGAGTCCATTGGTCTAAATGTTCTGATGTTATCTATTTTGTAGTTACTGATTATTGAGTAGAAATCGATTGAAGTCTTGAAACTTACTTATCTTCATCTAGACTATCAAAGTCATAAGAGAAATTTCTCATTTTTTCTATGATATTGCTTAAGCTTGACAAAGAAGCAGCGTTTAGCTTGAAACCTGTCAATGAAGTAAACTTCTCAACTTTTGTTCATGCAGTAAACATTGATGTAACTCCACCCCTATTTCAAGGATCTAGAGAAGGTTGGTAAGAGTTCTTGCTTCATAAGTCTCTTCTGTTATTAGGCATGGCAAAACATCCTCGGTAATGCATTGTGCTGAGGCAGTAGAAAAGGCAAAGATCGGATAATCATATGAGGCTGGAAAAAATTATTTAGCAGATAACAGTAAGACCAGATAGCTAATAGAGGGTATGGCATCTAATGCTGCTGTAAGCGACTACTAGTCCAATGGCCAAATAAGCTCCAAGTATACTTGTAAACTAATAAGGTAGCAAGTTCGGTGGTCTTTTGACCAGCGACTCTGACGTTCGAGTTAGAGTTTATTTGAGAATAGAGAAAATAGCAATAGATAGAGTTCTATAATGATTTTGACACTGTTTCTTATATTTATAGACCAAAAGCTAAGTAACCATTATAGTTATCTACATAAATTACATGAATATATACTAAAATACTTAATCAAACTAGCTTTTAAGTATAAAGCTTATAAACATCAAAATAAAAATTTAAGTCTCCCCCAATTTATATTTTTTTTAGTTTATAAGTTCAACTATAAGTTTAAAAATTATTATAAACAAACAGATTATTTTATTTTTATAGCTTATAAGCTGATTTGATCAGCTCATAAATTAAAATAAACACCTTTTTATAACATGATTTGAGAATTCATGATAAAATGACTCAATTTAATTTTATTGAATATATATATAAAAGATAATCAACAACTCAAATCCATGATTTCAGAAAAAGGGTATATGTATATTAGGTGAACCTAATAATTTCTCCTATATTTTAAGGTTGTGCTTAGGAATGCAGTAGTTTTCATATTAATATATTTTTGAGCAATTCTTGCATAGACCCCATTCATGCTGGTCTTAAAACCCAACATAAACATATCGATTTCATCACACACACACACATATATATTTCAAGTCTATTATAAGTTAGGTCTAGAAAAAAAGTTTTCCATTTATTTATTTTGTCTGGCTCTTTCCACCATATATAGTGCTTGCATGCGGGCCGAAGCTAAGCATGCGCATTTGCTTGATACTAATATACAAGCCATTTCCAATCCATCGTTTCCTATGGCTGCAGGAACCATGAGAAGAGTTCAACTAATGCTGCTATTGCAACTCTGCCCAGGGATTCTTACCCTAGCAGTCCGTTCACTGGACGAAGGGGTACTACGTATCGCAGTCCCAGAGAGAAGAGAGGTATATAATAATGGTAAAATCTATGATATCACCCACTTGATCACTCCTGAAATGTCAAAATGGGGCACTGCTGATGGGATGGGCCAAGTGGTAACCGTGATCGATAGCATAAAGAATGGTTCAGATGCTTATGTTTCTGAGATGAAGCTACCTTCTCACACTGGCACAAATGTTGATGCTCCATCTCACTTTTTTGAAGAATAATATGAAGAAGGGTAAGACGCAAGCACACTTGACTTGAAGACTCTTAATGGTAATACAATTTCATCCATCTTTCTCCCCTTTTCTTTATTGTTTTCATCAATATGTCAATTAAATAGAACCAATTCATCGTGATTTAAAATATGATATATATGATTGCTCTTTGATATTTTTATCTTTGTTTGATCTTTATATTTTTATGTAAATTTTATTTATATTATTTAATTTTAATTTTTTAATATTTTTTATTTTTATTTTAGCATCTATATCTTTATCAAAATTTCATTTAATTTCATTTTTTAATATTTATTTTTAACTCTTTAAAAATAATTTTATAATTTCAAATTTCACCTTTAATTCATGACAGATCAGATTTAGATAATTATTTTTCTTATTTTGTACTAATGAATATATATTTGCCTAATCTCTCAGGCTAATGAATTTCGTAAATATATAGGTCCAGCACTGGTAGTTGATGTTCCGAGGGACAGTAACATATCTGGTAAGTTTAGTTTTTCATTTGTGCAAATTAATTAACAACCCTCATATTAATTAGTTATGTGAGGTGAATTAATTAATGTGTATATAATAAGAGAAATTATTTTCTATGTTGGGTGCACTCTGTCACCCTTTTACCATTAGAAGGCCTGATGGACTCTTCTAATCACAAAACTCGGCACTATCACAAATAAAAATCACATGGGACCACTCAGAAAACAGCTCGATAGACACCTGTGTAAAATCAACGTAGTACAAAATGGGATCCTCCCAATATGTAAATTAAGTATAAAAATAACATAAACTACAATTTAATTTTTAAAAATTAACAAATTTTATAATTAAATTTTTACTGTTATAATTTTATTAATTTATCATTAATTTTGAAAAAAATAATTAAGATATCTTTATTTTTATTTTTAAACGAAAATAATTTATTCCTCAAAGTTTATATTTTTAATAATTTATCTCTTAAAATTTTATTTTATTAATAATTTAATATTTGTATTTTTAAAATATGGATCTTAATAAATAAAAAAAATTTTAAATTTGAATTATGAAAATAAGAATTATTTATTTTAACATCCTTACAAATTTTAGTTAATTGTAAAATGATTTATATATTTTAATAACAAATTGATCATTAAATATTATTACTATTTATAAACAAACCTTGTAATTTTGTAAAATTTTATTTCTGTAATTATGATTTTAATAATATATATGTATAACAATTTATAATATTTTTTATATATTGTATTATAATGTTATATATATATATATATAAAAAAAAGAGAAATATGAATATAAATGTAAATTATTATTAAAATAAAACTTTAAGGACTAAATAATTTTTAAATTAAAAATAGATTAAAATTTTTTTTATAATTTTATTAAATTTAATAAGAAATTTACTGTAATTCTGATAGTAGAGATTAACTTGTAAGTTTATTAAAATATCAAAAAATAAATTGTTTGATTTTAAAATTATAAATGTTAATTTATAGGATTAAATTTATCAGAGACTAAATTATTAAAAAAATTAAAAATTAAATTATTTTTAAATTAAAAATGGAGTTAAAGGTATTTTAATAATTTTTTTAAAATTAATGATAATTTAATTGAGTAACTAAGTTATAGATATTATTTAAGTTTAGTGACTAAATTATTTAATTTTGAAAGTATGAAGCGGTAGGTTTTGTCCTCTTGTTATTGTTCCTTTGCTCCACGTTCGGCCAATTTTCTTTTTTTTTTTTTTTTTAAATCCATTAATTAGAGAAGGTTCAATATATTGCCAGGCTCAGTCTGCCAGCCCAAATCAGAAAACCAAGAGTAGCCTACTCTACCCAGCCCTGATACAAAGCCCAAAGCCCAATCAAGAAACAACCCTAAGCTAGGCTAGGGAAACCAAGGAACACAGAGCCTCAATTACAGCAGCACCGCCATTACCGCTCACGTGGCCAGCAGACACCAGGAAGATCATTGAAGGAACATCTTTAGCTAGATTTCCTCTTGCAAGAGATAACATATCTAAACTTTCCTCAACCCAGTCGCCCATTGGAATCATTAAAGGTAGAGCTGCTAGAAACCTGCAAATCAAGGTTAGAAAGCACGGCAGACGAAGGTAGAGCCCAAATTTATTATAAAATTATTGAATTATACTATAATTGATTTTTTGGTTTCACATGCTCATTAAATTATTTAATACTAAAATATTATTTCTAAGCTACATAACATTATCGTTTTGCTGAAAAGGAAAAAAAAAAAAAAAAGAAAAGAAAGAAAAGATCAATTGCCTTTCTCTCTCACCCACCTTCACTAAACACATTCATCCATCCAAAAATGGTTCCTTTTATCTAGCATTGATTGTCTAATCACCATTTTCCATTGTTTACCTTTTATATTTTTGCTAATTTTTATCAACAGTCCCTCAACTTTAAAGCTTATTATACTTTTGTTCTTCATTTTCATTTTATAACTATAAAGTATTTTAACCTAAAAAAACATTATATAAAAGTCTTTCAATTTAAAAAACGTTATATAAAAATCTCTCAATATCTCTGACTAATTTTATATGTGACAATGTCATACTGTAAAATGAAAAAGCTGGATCTATTTGGTCTCAGTGTTAGAATTGTTGTTGAGAAAAGTATTTTCTTAAATATATTAGTTATAGAGTATTAAAATCTGATTTAAAAATAAATTTAACATATTTTAACATAAGAACACTAAAATAGTAAAACAGTTTTTTTCAATAGCATTTAAAATGGTACTTTTCCTAAAAAGTATTTTTAGGTCGCTGAAACTCAATGCTAAAAAGGTTTGAATACCTTTTTTGAGTGCAAAAAATGTAGGGTAAGTATGTTAGATGGTTTTTTTATTTTAAAATTGGAATTTTTTTTGGATGGAATGATTTGTTATACTAAATATACCTCATTTATGTGTTTGGGTATGATATTGCTGAGTTTCAATTGTTGTGGGTATTTCGAGTAGTGTGATGACTCAATCCTTAATCGAGCAAGAAATATAATTTTTTTGACTTTTCAGTAGGATTAATAGACATGAGATGGATGTTATAAAAGAAACTAATTTAATTTTTTTTATTTATATGATAAGATTTTGGCACGAGCAACATTTATATAACTTTTTAAAATTGAGCGACTTTATAGTAATAAAATAAAAATAAAAAATAAAAGTATAACAAATTCTAAAGTTGAGGGACGGTTAGGAAAAATTAACCTTCATTTTCCAATCACTTAGCACTGGAATTGATCTCAGCTTAGTGCTAAAATTGGTGAGTAAGTCCTCGAATCAATCTCTTTTTTGTGCTAGAATCTCATGTACTCAAGCTCTGTTTTCATAGCAACATTATCAAATAATAGCAATTTTTACAAAGATGCTGAGATAAGAATGACGAATTTCAATATGCAACAACTCATTCGAATCACCTTATAATGGAAATAAGGCCTTGTTTAGTTGGGGCAAGTAAGTTACGGAACTTCATATTCTTAGTAAGAGCAAAAAATTAACCTGTTAATTTGGGACTAAGTGTCCACTTTCTAAAAAATAAAAGATTTTTTTTCTCTTCCCAAGAAATGACTTACCCTAAACTAGGTAACCTACTTGTTGGGAAGTAGAGTTCTTAGGAAGTGGTTCATTTGGATCAGACAAGGCCTAAGTACATATAGTTGGATGAGTACTTTTATATTATATCAATTCTTGTTTAGACTTGGTTTCTATAACTTCAAAACCTAAATATTTAGAATTCATATATTTAATAAATTAATATATTTTAAATTTATGATATACTGGATTTAGGTAACACTAAAAAAATTATACTTGTTATTACAGCTAAGGTAATGAAGTCTTTGCAAATTTCCAAGGGAGTACATCGTGTTCTTTTCAGAACTTTAAACACTGATAGGTAAATTCTTATTTTTATATTCTCTATATTTTAGCTACATTCATCTGTATGGAAACTTGCAATGTTGAATATGTTTTCTACACATCTTTAGTTTTTTTCTTTTTCAGATAATTATTATTATATGATAAATTTTATTATTTTTTAAATAAATAATATATATTCATAACCCCTATCATTAAATTGAAAGTTCGAGTCGTATCAACTATCCCTCTTGTTGAGCAATCTACAAACTTCATTTTAATCTCTCTCCGTAAAATTGGTGGTATATCCAATTCTTGAACTGATGGAGTCTCTCCTCACCTCCTTCTTTTTTTTTTTTTTTTAAATGCTTCCTAACCCAATTGAAAAGGGAGATATGACCTGCTGCTGCACAAAAGTGGTAGTGAACATGGAATACGGATTATTTATTTTTATTTTTCAAAAAAAAAAAAAGTCATTTTCTTCAGGAAACTTATGTACCAAACCGAGTTCGATTCAAACTATGTTGGGATCGTGAAGGATGGGGCACAATGGATTGTAGAGAACACAGACATCAAGCTTGTTGGTAAAATTTAAATTAAACTGTGTTTTCTATCAATCACAGCTTCTGCTTTTTTACTTGGAAAATTTGCATATAGAATAAGAATATAACAATTTAACATTTGATCTTTCTTTATCGTATATTAGAACTCGAATTTAAGACCTCATAATTCTGGAGACTAATCCAATATCAAACCTTTAATCATTTTTATTACAATACAAACATTGTATAACCGACTGATGCTAGTATTGATGCAATTTCAAATTATAGGAATTGATTTCTTGTCTATTGCTACATATGACGATGCCGTTCCAACCCATCAAGCATTACTGAGGACCAGAGTAAGAAATATTCTGAAGAAATCATAATTTGCGGCATTTTCACTTGATATAGAGCTATTAATCGTAGAACTATGAAAAATGTTTCAGGAAATTGTTGTGGTGGAGGGCCTAAAACTTGAAGACATTGAAGCAGGAATATATGATCTGCATTGCTTGCCTATTAAGGTGCTTGGTGCTCATGGAACACCAACAAGATGCATTCTTATGGAATAAATGATCTGTGATATGATGTGAAGGCTAGCTGGTCTTTAATTATGCCTTTGTTGTGGAAATAAATCATGAGGTTAATTATGCTCTTAGTTATATATACGATAATAATCAGTCAAGAATAATCAATGCTTATTATGATGGCTTGCTGTTATTCTCTTTAGCAAAATTTTCTAATTTCCCACGTACTTGCTTTCCCTAAACGACTTATGAATTCGATTAAACTCATCGGTCAATGCGACAATATGAAAATTGATGGATGGAAATGCGTACAAATCCCTACTATTTCATATAGGATAATAAATAATGAGTTAATAAAATATAGACAAACATATATAATCTAAGTGAATAAGGCCACTAAAAGCGCTAGTCGAAGTTACATTTTCAAATGCTTATAAAAATATCACTTTGCCTAGCTAGCGTTTTCATAAGCATTCTTTCTCTAGCTGCTCTAAATAGAGATAGTATAAATTGTAAAAAAAGGCCATTTTCATTAACATTTTCTTAAGTGGCACGTTATTTTGATAAACTGTTTTGATTTGTCATGATATCACAGTTTTTAGTTATCCAATTATAGACTGCTATTTGCCTTTCAGTTGATTTTTTTTATTATTAATATTCAAAGAATGGAAGAAACTGCTGAACATGTGCCCCATATATCTGAACAAAATTTAATTCAACCTCAGGAAGCTTATGTTTAAAAATCAGTTCGATACAAGCTATGTAGGATTCACAAAGAATGGAGCACAATGGTTGGTGGAGAACACTGACATCAAGATGGTTGGTAAGTTATATTATCCTCTAACAATTGGGATAGTTCTCTTTTTTTTATTTTTTTTATTTTTTACTGCATAAATGCCTAAAAATATTTTTATGTATGACTAAGGCATTATTTTTTTTCCTAGCTGAACCTTTTGTAAATTTGGTTGATCATTTCCTCTGATACTATTTACTAACATTTTGGATTCTGCATCATCATTGTAAAAATAATCGCGATGGACTGTAGAACATACAGCGGTCTTTTTTATAAGGTTATCATAGGCAACCATTAGAAACTATGTTTTTGATGATGTAGGTTGATCATGACCCTAAAATATAAAAGGCCTTAAGCTGTATCAAAGTTCAACTCATTGGAATGAATGTGATCATGCTTGAATTATTCAGTATACATCATCTCTCTTTAACGTCATAATATTTTGGTATTAAAAGAAACATTTTTATGTGATTTGATTCAAAACAATGGAGCAGATTGGATAATTGATCTAAAGATTGTACTCCACATTTTGTGAATTGTATAATTGATCGCTTACTATAACTTTGGTGAACAACTGATTACTGGGATAACAATGAAAGTTATGAAACCTACTTGATTATAGTAGTTTGTTGATAAAGAGTAGGGATTTGAAACAGCTGCAATCATGAAGGGCTTTTTACTCCCATTGAAGCTTAGAACTCATACAACACGATAGGGTGTAACACTGGTACTTAATGTGAATGATCTTTACAGTTGTCAATATTTATTGGTCTACTTTGTGTGCATTTCACATTTTTGTCAGTTTAACATCTAAATAAAGCTGAAAGATTTTGATTTGCAATTACAACATGATGAGAAAAGTAATTCACATAAGCACCATTGTTGTGTGTCTGATGACCTGGCTTTTTAACCACTTGAAGTGCACATTGTTATCGCTTTTAGGCAATGGTGAAGTAAACAACTTAGCAAAATCTTTCACTGTTGTAAGCGTCGACATTGATTTTCTAGCATCTTGCAACTTACATCTCTTCAGATATAGGTGGTCCGTGGTCAACCTGATTCTTTTTTACGTGACTGGTGCTTTGTTGGCACAGTCCCATTTTCTCATGGAAGCTTTGGCAGAAGTTGCAAGTTGATAACTTGTTTATTAATCCATGTTCTTTTTGCACTGCACATGCTCTTGTTTAGGAAATTCCATTTAGTCGCAATTATTGGTTATGGCTATCCAGACATGAAAAAGCATATCATTAGAATGTTCCTTCTTTTTTCCGCCAGTAGCGCCTTGTCTTCTTACTTTCCTCTTTGTAACAGAACCCAAGAGTAGATATCTACTCTAACCTGCGGGTGATACAACTTTCAACCATGCCTGGTGTTCGAAAGCACCCCAAGATGGCAGCAGTATTTTGTTAGGCAAGTTAATGTGTACAATCAATTGTCAACTGTGCTTTCCATTTGCATTTAATAAAATTCTGTACATAAAAGTTTTTATTTTTGTTTGCTGGATAAGCATAACATGAGCACTTATTTAGTCATTGAGTGTTTATTGGAGAAAATGTTACGAAGACCTGCAAGCCGAAGGATATTACTACTGCCTTTGATTTCTTGGGCTGACATATGATTTACATCTTCAAAAATGTTAAAAATTGACCAGACTGTTTTTCCTGCCAAGAAGCTAAGGGTGCTTAATTGTAGTACTCATTTGATGCATTATCAATTCAACGGTAGCTGGTTTGGTTCTCTTCAGTTTTCAGCTCATTTGTCAACAGAGTTTTTCAGACCCATAGATCACCAACCATATTGTAACATGATTTTCTTTCTAATACATCCCAAGGGCCAAGTCCTAAAATTCTGTCCCATCTTTAGTTCTTGTACATTATGATGCCAGATTGCCAGTTTAGGATTTGTTTACATTTATAGTATTCGCAATTTCAGTTTATATGTGAGTTTATTGCAAACTTAATGTGACACATTCATCTGTTGTCAATTGTAGGAATTGATTATTTATCTGTTGCTGCCTGGACTGATTTGATTCCATCTCATCTCGTCTTTCTAAAGAGCAGGGTGAGAATTTTTGTCCGGTGACTAAAGGATATGCATTTTTGAGTGGTTTATAGTTTTTTATTCATCAAGTGTCTGTTCTCTTTTATAAGTTCAATAAACCATGTCCATTACATGATATGCTTCGACTTCCCAGAGCCCTTGCATGGATTCTTCTGCTGGGCCAATTTTAAAGTTAAAATGTCCACTCCCAATTAGCTTACTTGTATAGAAGAGAACTAAGTTGGGATTTTTCATGGTTGAGATAGATCTCTCTATGGTCTCATGATTTTCTTTTTCTTAATCTTATATGACTGATTTATTCTCACTTAGTCGAGATGAAATTTCTGTTTATCATTGATGGAGGAATCCTGAAATTGCACTCCAGGTATCTGGATTCAGTGAAAAGTAAAATATCCATTGATAAGGCAGCCTGCATTCAACAATAACAATGCTTGTATGCTTCAGGAAATCATTCTTGTGGAAGCCCTAAAACTTGATAACGTTCAACCTGGAATATATTCTGTCCACTGCTTACCTCTAAGGTTGCTTGGTGCTGAGGGATCTCCAATAAGATGCATTGTCATCAAATAATTATTTTTTTCAGTGTAAGTTTGTTTTCTTTTTTTTTTTTTTTTTAAATCTTTAATTTTGTATTTGTGTTGGAACTGCGACATAGATTGCAAAATCCAGGATACAAGCCATGTTACTTGTTGATTCTGTTTAACTTCTGCTGTGATTGTTGTTGTTGTTTAGCAATGAGCTCATGCAAAGTGGCTAATTTCTTGCAGGCACAATGATGTCCTTACGAGTCGAAAGCAGAATAAGACGGTGTAAAATGAGACTGTAAATGATCATAAAGAGGGATGCTGTTTTAACATGTTTTTATGGTGTGTTTGCCCTCATTGCATAAACTTATTTGAGAATTATCTTAAACTAGTCATTTGCCTTTGCCTGTACGATGTGTCATTTTATTTTTTTTCACTACAAGATTTTTCTAAATTATAAACAGATATTTCCATTTGTAATGTGAAAATCAGAACAAAGTCAGTTTGTATAATTCTTGTTTGTAATTCCTCACAAACGGTTTGTATTTACAAATATTTTTACAAACGGTTTGTATTTACAAATATTTTTACAAACAGAATTTCCGTTTGTATTATCAATGAATTGTCAATTCATTTGTAAATTATAAGAAAAATAAAAAAATAATAATAAATTTTAAATCCATTTATGTTTAAATTCGTTTGTATTTTACAAGAAAGAAAAAAAAAGTAAATAATAATAATTTTATCATAAAAATAATTTATCATAAATATATTATTAAAAAAATATTACAATAATATTATTAAAATAATTTAACAATAAATATAGCAAATAATAACAATTTATTATAAATATATTATAACAAAATTACTACAAAATGATGTTATAAAAATTTATAGACAAATAATATAATTTTATAAAATCACAAATATTTTTTAAGAAAAATTATATTAGTTGAAAGTCATAAAAAATACACTACTTTATAATTGCAAAGAATATTATTAATGATGAGAAAAAAAAAAAGTAATGAGAGAATAAGGAAATGAGAAAAAAATAGAAAAAAAATTAAAGGATAAAGAGTAAAATTAGAGAAAAAAAAATAATATAAGAATAAGATGAAAATGAAAAAAAGAAAAAGAAAAAGAAAAACATTGAAGTTAAATGAGAGGATGGGATTGAAATAGGAGAAGAATGAAATAAGAGAAATTGGAGAAAATGAAAGTGAAAAATTGAAGAGGGTGTAGTAATGTTTATGATGTAATATTCAATCCGTTTGTAATGTTTTTATTTTTTTTTTTAAATGGCAAGCTTTTTCCTTTTAAAATTTGTCAAAATTTACAAACGGATTATAAAATTCATTTATAATTAAAATTAAAGGTGAAATTTAAAAGAAAAAAAGTGAAAATTTTCCATTTAAATTTACAAACAGGTTTCAAAATTCATTTATAATTCAAATGAATAGCAAAATTCATTTATTTTTTTAAACTCAAAATTTTATAAATGTATTAAAAATCCATTTGTAATAACAAATGAATATTTAATCCATTTATAAATCTTACAATTGTTTTTTTCAAACCAAACAATTGACAAATAGATTTAGAATCCATTTGCAATTTACAAACGGAATTACAAACAGATTGAATAATTTGATTTTTTTTATTGTAATATCTGTTGGAATCCGTTTGTAATCACAAACGCAACAAATCCATTTACATTTTGGTAAATTCTTGTGATGTTTATTACAATTTTAATTATTAATATTTAATAATAACACACAATTATAACACACGAAAAGAGAAAAAAATAATAATAAATAGTATTAGTTATGGTTTGAGAAAATTATCCAAACAATAAACTTCACTTTAGTTTAATATTTAAAATTTTTTATGTAGAATTTATCATTATCAAATTGTTGTTCAGAAGGTGCATAAAGAGAATGGGTAAGCATGCAAATAAGATACATCTGAGATTTTTTCTTTTCAATTGTCTAAGAGATGTATAAAAAAAGAACGAATTTACATATAAGAGATATGGAATGTAACGCCTCGCCTCCAATTACTAGAGGAATTGTCCGCTTTGGCCCACCCCATCTTGAGCCTCACGATTTTATCCCATAGGTGGAATGGATGACTTTCTATCATTCCACCAAAAGGCGTCTCTAGTGATTAGGTTCCTCCATTTTAATATATGATTTGGTTCATTCCTGTCCTCTGCCCTGAACCTCAAGCAAAGCTCAACCCTTTACCGCAGTGTTCTCTATGTAGCCACTGTCATCCCGAAAAGGCAGATTATTACATGGAATTTTTTTTTCCTTGCTATTATTAATATATTATATTAAATATATAAAAACAAGAAAGTCTTATATTAAAATCACTCTAACTTGCAATAGCTGATTTAAATTTCTAAGTTTAAAAATTATTGTTTTATCCCTTCTTTTACAAAAATTAAATTATCATTTTATCGCTTAACATTAGGTCAGAGTGGACTCAAGAAAAATTAATTGGGCACAAGACAGGTAAAATCGGGGTCGAGAAGAATTACCATCCCTACTAATAGTGAGACTTAGATGGTACACCCACTCTTTAGATAAGGTCTTTGTGGTTCGTCCCATTATGTGGAGAGGTCTTTGTCCTCTACTTAGTGAGGTTGTCATTGTTTCAACCTTCTTTCAACCCACTCTCTAGTAAGGTCTTTGTGATTCGCCCCATTACTTAGTGAGGTCTTTGTGCTTAACCCCTTTATTTAGTGATGTCTTTGTAGATTACCTTACAACTTACCTTTTGTTTAAGATGAGGTTTTTTAAAGTAATGGAAAGTTTTTCAAGGTTTTAAAACCTTAAACTGGTGTTTGAGAGGATATATGATTTTTTAAAAATAGTTTTTAGAGATTTTTACAAAACCTCAAAAAGAAAAGAAACCCTCTATTTTTTTATTCTTAAATTGATGGATTGAGAAGATTTTACTATAAAATATTTAAATGCCTTAAAAACTTCTAGAAACCATGAAAATCTTTTTTTTTTTTTTTAAAAATCTCCTAAATAACAGTGTTAGTGAAGTGTATGGTTCACCCCACAATGTAATGTGTTCTTGTGGTTTAGCCTACTCTTCAGTGATATTTTAATGGTTCACCCATTAGTAATTAGTGAAGTTTTATGATTAATGCCACTACATAGTGGAGTCTTTCTAGTTTCATCACACTCCTCACCCACTACTTAGTGTGGTCATGGTGATTTGCCCTGCTCTATATAATTAAGTTAATTGAGATTCATCTAAATTTTATGAGATTTGCCAATACTTTGGTGCATTATTAATTAATAGTGTCCAGCTTCATTTGCTCTATTTAGTGGAGAGAGATAGAGATATCAGATGAAGACAAACCCAAGACTTCACACACCTGTTGAGTGGGTCGGTTGTTGGATAGGAGATTCTTCCCCTACTCTCAAGTGCATCACATGTACATGAAAGTAATATATATTACTTTGAGTGGATCAAATTGGATTGGTAAATAGGGTCAGGAATTGCCATTCATGCGCAAGGAAATTATTAGGTAGGAATATATATATATATATATATATATATATATATATATATATATATATAATAGACATTTAGCTACCCCTTTGTTAGATTTTGCCAAAGAAAAAAAGATCTTTGTTAAAGTTTCTTTAGAATAAACCTCATTGCAACTTATAATAGTATATTGGGAAAATTCTCTCCATTTTCCTCACTTTCACTAAATTCCCTCTCTTTTATTTATTTATTTTTTTCTCTGGTAAACTTTTTAGACGATCATGATGAATATTTTTACTGATAGTTATCCTCTCTCTCTTTTTATATTTTTGTATTTTGTTCAATAATTTCTAGATTTGTATTTTTTGGATCAAATTTACATTTGTCCTTAATCGATTTTTATTGATAGATTTGAGTTTTGTCACATTTTTTCAAAGGATTCATTGTTTTCTCTTCTGTAAGGATTTGATATTTCCTTATCTGCGAGGATTTACTGTTTTCTCCGTTATAAGGATCCTTTTTTTCTTTTTTATCATGGAGTTATTAAATATTTTACTTTATTATTTGGGTAGCAGTACAATGATAGGAAGTATAGATTTTCTTTTCATGAGAATTTCAAAGTTTAATGGTTTTTAGATCTAGCTCATAGAAAGACTGTGGAGGTGAACAATAGTAAATTACCACTAAGTAAAACGTGCTTTTAGCTAAATGGTCAAATCAAATATTCTGTCAACATGATTAATTTCTTCAAACCAAGATATTAGTCTTTAAATATGTGTAATAATTTATAATTATTTTATTTATATAAATAAATAATAAATATTAAATTTAATTTTAATATATGTTTTTAAACGTCATATTATTAAAGTTAATCCTATGAATAAAAGCATTTATTGATTTATAAACTACTATTATAAGAGATTAAAAATTATTACATGTTTAACTATGCTATATATATTTTAAAATTATGTTATAATTAATCTAATTATTAATATATAATATTAATTATAAATATTAAATACCATACAATAATATATATATATATATATATATATATATATATATATATTATGATATAATTAATTAAAGAAAATAAATTTATTTTTTATATTCTAATATTTCTTGATAGTTTAAATTAACTTTTTTTTTTGTGTTCAGGCTATTTTTATTAGGTTAACATTAAAAAGATTATTTTGCAAAATTATAAATTAATTTTTATTAGAATATTACGGGGAATTAAAAATATATCATTATAAATTTAAAATAATGAAAGTGGAAAAATATCAATTAAATAAAGAATTATGAGCCTATAAATAAATATGAGGGAAAGTTGGATATAAATTTCATAATTTTAAGTTATTTATAAATACATAAATTTTTTAAATAATTTTTTAATTATTTTATATGTATAATTTTATAAAATATAATCAAAATTAAAAATAAAATCTAAAACACGTATTCCCATCCTTTAAGAGTTTATAATTAATGGATATTATTATTATTATTATTATTATTATTATTATTATACCTGTCATTGGATATATAACTTTTATATAATATATATATATATATATATATATATATATATATATATATATATATATATAATAATTTTTCTAATCATATAGCAATGGGTACATTGTTAATTAATGGCGAGCGACAATGGCATTAATTTGGTCCTTCAGTTGACAGATGCTAACATCATTGCAATAGGAAGAAAAATGTTTAGAGTTAGGAAAATTCTTGTATATATTTAGTCTATTATAAATTTAAAATATAACTATATAAAATTTTTATATTTAATAAAAAAATTGTATTATATATCTTATGTCTTTAAGTTTAAAATAAAGAATAATTATTATATAATTTTAGTGCACTATATTATAGATATGATTTGATGCACTGACTAAATAAATAATAAATAAATAACAACACGTGAATTATAAAAAATTTATCATAAAAATAAAATAATTTCATTTAATATAATGTGTCAAATTATTATTATTTGAATGTATCATATCACTATATGGTACACCAAAATTACTATATAATTTTTTTTATAATAAATTAAACCTAGGCAAAAAAAATCATCAATGGCGTATATAGAATCTAAGAGTTGTGCTAGATGAGAAACGCTTTCCTTGCTTTCACGCACACCCGCATACAAGCAAATTCATGTTCAAATTTTGATCTTGACTCGAGTTATTAATCGAGTCGAATTTATCTGTTATAGTAATTTTTATTCTGTTTTAATTAGTATAAAATTTTAAATAATATGAATTTAAATAATTAATAAAATTGAAAATTTAATCATGAGTCAACCGATAATGACCCTTATTAATCCGATCTGAAGTTAATTCGTTTGATTGACTAGATAAATTTGAATTTTGATTTAAAAAATTAATATTTTGATTCGAAAATGATTCGCAATTTTAACTTGTGGTGAATTTAATTAGAAATAATTTTACATAATAATTTAATGGGTATAACAATTTAACTAAAATTTTATATTAATTTAAATTTATAAACATTTAAAAATTTAAATAGTTATATATTTAATTAAAATATTTATTATTTAATTAAAATATTTATAAATAACTGATAAGTAGTTAATGTGTTTGATAAAAAATAACTTATAAGTATATTTATTATTAAAATGACTAAAAAAGATATTAATGAGATTTGTAAAATTCTATTTACATTATTATTATTATTATTATTATTATTATTATTATTATTATTATTATTATTATTATTTTAATAATATATATTAATTTATAATATTTTTTATATATTATATTATACTGTTATATATATATATAAAATATATATGAATATGCACATAAGTAGCTATTAAAATAAGACTTCAAGTACTAAATTATTTTTATATTGAAAATTGAATTAAAAGTATTTTGGTCATTTTTACTATAATTAACATTAACTTAATTGAAATTCTAATAATATGGATTAAGTTATAAATTTTGTCAAATTTCAGTGATTAAATTATTTAGTTTAAAAAATATAAAAATTAAATTATAAATTTTGTCAAAACTCAAAAATTAAATTATAGTTTATTATAAAATATACTATTATGTATCTTCGTACAGAAGACATGACTATACGAGATTAATTAGTTGAAAATTTCTTCCATTTATTAGGATTTTTCTAAGGGTATATCTAATATAAGTTTAAATTCATATAAGAACGAGCTTAGTTATCATTAGATTAAATATATGTATCGATACATGTGCAGAATTAATTAAAGTATATATATAAAGTGCACGAATTTATATGTAAAGACTCAATCTATTGGTGGATATATTCATTTTCATATGAGCTCGAGCTCTCCATAAACATACCGTTTTTCTAATGGAGGTAATTATGTGTACATTAAGATTTATTTAATGCACCATTTACACTTTTTGAGGTTTATTTCATGTATTCAATTAATATGAAGATCTATAATTTTAACGATAAATATATATTCTTTTTTCATTTTAGTGGAATGCATTTATCATTAAAATTATAAATTCATTTACTAATAAAATGCATTAAATGAATTTTATAAATGCATTATACGATTATGATTATAGAAAATTCGAGCATATATGAAAATAAACTTGATAATTATTAAATTAAATATTTTTATTTAAATTCATGTATTCATTATGTATACTTTAATAAATTTTACATAAATTTCTATATTAATATTTAATTTAATAATTATTAAACTTATTTTCATATAAAATAGAATTAATATTAATGCACTCAATTTACACCATTAGAGAAACCATACTACTAACCAATCTTGTATCGCACTTCGCCTGATGAAAATTAAATTAATTAGTAGCATAATTTTCTGTGCAGAGATTTAATAACATTTTATTGATTGCAAAATACATAGTCATTTGCGTAATCTTTTATAAATAATTATTGTTTCTAAAACAGGGATCGCTATATTTAAGGGATTGAAATGGTAAGCAAAGATAGCTAAGAATATTATTAAATCTGTTTCAGAGGTTGACATGACGAAGGGACAGCTGGACGGATTAAATCATTAATATACAGTGCTTGGAAAGTAATTATAATTATTTTTATTTTAATTATTTTAATTGAGAGTTACACTTTATAAGTTTGTTGATAGTTGATATTATTAAATAATTAATTAAAGCAAATAACTGTTATTTCTTTCAATGGTTTGATCCATCTTGTAATGGCTCAAAAATGGAGTTGCTGATACATTTGCCTCGACAAATAATAGTTTATTGATGATCAAGTCAATTTAAGACGTTAACCAAACGTGATGATTTAATTACTAATTATATAAATTTTAAAATTTAATTACAAAAATTGCTAAAGTTCATGATTTTTTTGTGGCAATTAACCTTAATTTGAGATTTTTTATGTGACTTCTACAGTAATGATATGGCAGCTGATGCGGCACTCTCATTAAGTATACTAATAATTTTTTGACGGTCTAATTAATTTGAGACATAAATTAAATATGAGAATTTAATTAACAATTATGTAAACCTAAAGTTTAATTGTAGAAATTATCAAACTTCAAAATTTTTTTGACAATTAACCCAAAATAGATATGTAAATAATTTTTTTTTAATATTACCACGTGATATTTATTATATAGAGATTATCATATTTTATAATTAGTTTTTTTTGCCTTTGTTGGGCTGCATATTATTTTATTTTAATATTATGATTTAATATTTATTTTTATATTTTGTATTTCAAAATCTTATTATAACATTTTGATAGTAATAAAATTTTTATTTAATTATATTAAATATAATATAAATTTGTACTAAATTTTGAACAATTATATGTTCATCAAATTAAATTAAAATTTCATTTTTAAATTATTATAATTTTTTTAAGTATTCATTCATAACAATACAATATTTTTGTGGTATAATTGCATTTAAAATATACCATATATTATTAGAAAGAATTTAACCATGATAGCAAATATAATAATCAATATGCTCAAAAATAAAAATATTAAATTCCATACTAGTATTCAAGAAACAATAGTAACAAAATTAAGGCTAAATGATTAAAAAAAAATTCAAACATTTATAAGTTTCAAAAAAATATAAAAAAAATTTTATAGATTTTGTGTTTTTAAAATAAATTTTAGAATCTTTTTGAGATATTTGCTTGATTTGGTTTCTGGACATGAGTTTGAAGATCGGATAATTTTGGAAATAGAAAATTTCGGCGATTTGCGACGGACGGAGGATTTCGTTTTTTTGGGCCGGGAGGGAGGGAGCGAGGGAGAGAGAAGAGGGGAGGAGGAGGGAGAGGGAGAGAGGTGTGGAGGAGCGAGAGAGGTGGGAGAAGGAGGAGAGGAGGAAAAAAGAGAAGAAAAAGAAAAAAAGAAAAAAAAAAAAAAATTACAAAAAAAAAAAAAAAAAAAAAAAAAAAATTCAAGTGGAAATTAATTAAATTTTTCAAATTGAATTTATTGAAAAATTGAAAAAAAAATAAAAAAAAAAAAAATAAAAAAAAAAAAAAAAAAAAAAAAAAAAAAAAAAAATTATAATTTTAATTTTTTTTTTTTTTTTTTTTTTGTTTTTAAATAAATTTTAAAAATCATAAAATTTTTATATTTTAAAATTATTTTAAAAAAAAAAAAAAAAAAAAAAAAAAAAAAAAAAAAAAAATAAAAAAAAATAAAAAATAAATAATATAAAATATAAAATAAAAAAAAATAATTAAAAAAAAATAAAAATAATAAAATAATAATAACATTAATGGCAAAATAATTAAAATAATAAAAATAAAAATAATAAAAACAACAATAACAACAATAATCTACCAAATAATAATAATGATAATAATGGGAAAACTTGATTTTCTGGCATGCTATCATTACCAAATGCCAACACCAGCTCTTTAGTATTGGCTAGCAAGTTTTAAGTGACAGCTTCTTTTTTATTTTATTTAAAAAAAAAATTATTGCCTAACATAACACCCTGTTGAAGAAGGGCTTTACATTAATAATTTCGTGCATTTATTTTGACAAATAGATGGAATTTAAATTTTTTTATTTCATATTTTATTGTCAGAATTTTTTTTAAATTATATGGTAATGCTATTAAGAGTCTTTGAACTGTCTACTAACATAACCACGGATATGTCATTTTCCTTTTACTTATATTGCATTAACACTTTAGACTCTTATTTATTATCATTAAAAAATTATTTATAAAAGATATTTACCTACCTCTTTTTAATTATTCTTAAAATATGTTAAATTTAATTTAAAAATATTTTTTATAACTCAAATTAATTCTCTCTTTACCTACATGTTAGAAGTGAATAACTAAAATTTCTTTTGGTTAATTTTATTTTATTTTTTTTCCAATTTTCAAGATATGGTTGAAAAAAAGGAACAGCAGAGTCCTTGTTATCCTTGAATACAAAGCAATGATAAAGAGACAGAATTTCTAGCAAAATTGTGAAATTATGATTTGAAACTCAGGGGTTTGCAGAGTCCATTGGTCTAAATTTTCTGATGTTATCTATTTTGTAGTTACTGATTATTGAGTAGAAATGGTTTGAAGTCTTGAAACTTACTTATCTTCTTCTAGACTATCAAAGTCATATGAGAAATTTCTCATTTTTTCTATGATATTGCTTAAGCTTGACAAAGAAGCAGCGTTTAGCTTGAAACCTGTCAATGAAGTAAACTCCTCAACTTTTGTTCATGCAGTAAACATTGGTGTAACTCCACCCCTATTTCAAGGATCTAGAGAAGGTTGGTAAGAGTTCTGGCTTCGTAAGTCTCTTCTGTTATTAGGCATGGCAAAACATCCTCGGTAATGCATTGTGTTGAGGCAGTAGAAAAGGCAAAGATCGGATAATCATATGAGGCTGGAAAAAATTATTTAGCAGATAATAGTAAGATAGAGGGTATGGTATCTAATGCTGCTGTGAGGGAAGACTAGTCCAAAGTGCCAAATAAGCTCCAAGTCGGTGGTCTTTTGACCAGTGACTCTGACGTTCAAGTTAGAGTTTATTTGATAATAGAGAAAATGGCAATAGATAAAGTTTTATAATGATTTTGACACTGTTTCTTATATTTATAGATCAAAAGCTAATAAACCATTATAGTTATCTACATAAATTACATGAATATATACTAAAATACTTGATCAAACTAGCTTTTAAGTATAAAGCTTATAAACACCAAAATAAAAAGTTAAGTCCCTCCCAATATTTTTTTTTTTTAGTTTATAAATTCAACTATAAATTCAAAAATTATTATAAACAAACAGATTATCCTATTTTTAGAGCTTATAAGTTGATTTGATCAGCTCATAAGTTAAAATAAACACATTTTTATGACATGATTTCAGAATTTATGATAAAATGACTCAATTTAATTTTATTGAATATATATATATATATATATATATATATATATATATATATATATATATATATATATATATATATATATAAAAGATAATTTACAACTCAAATCCATGATTTCAGAAAAATGGTGTATATATATTTGGTACACCTAATATTTCTCCTATATTTTAAGGTTATGGTCAGGAATGCAGTAGTTTTCATATTAATATATTTTTGAGCAATTCTTGCATAGACCTCATTCATGCTGGTCTTAAAACACAAACATATAGATTTCATTACACACATATATATATATATATATATATATATATATATATATATATATATATATATATATATTTCAAGTCTATTATAAATTAGGTCTAGAAAAAAAGTTTTCCATTAATTTATTTATTTTGTCTGGCTCTTTCCACCATATATAGTGCTTGCATGCGGGCCGAAGCTAAGCCTGCGCATTTGCTTGATACTAATATACAAGCCATTTCCAATCCATCGTTTCCTATGGCTGCAGGAACCATGAGAAGAGTTCAACTAATGCTGCTATTGCAACTCTGCACAGGGATTCTTACCACAGCAGTCCGTTCACTGGACGAAAGGGTACTACGTATTGCAGTCCCAGAGAGAAGAGAGGTATATAATGATGGTAAAATCTATGATATCACCCACTTGATCACTCCTGAAATGCCAAAATGGGGCACTGCTGATGGGATGGGCCAAGTGCTAACGGTGATCGATAGCATAAAGAATGGTTCAGATGCTTATGTTTCTGAGATGAAGCTACCTTCTCATACTGGCACACATGTTGATGCTCCATCTCATTTTTTTGAAGAATACTATGAAGAAGGGTACGACACAAGCACACTTGACTTGAAGACTCTTAACGGTAATACAATTTCATCCATCTTTCTCCTCTTTTCTATATTGTTTTCATCAGTATGTTAATTCAAAAGACCGAATTCATTGTAGATTCAAAATATGATATATATATATATATATATAATTGCTCCTTGATGTTTTTATCTTTGTTTGATCTTTACATTTTTATGTAAATTTAGATAAATTTTTTTCTTATTTCTTGCTAATGAATATATATTTGCCTAATCTCTCTGGCTAATGAATTTTGTTAAATATACAGGTCCAGCACTGGTAGTTGATGTTCCGAGGGACAGTAACATATCTGGTAAGTTTTAGTTTTTCATTTGTGGAATTGTTTTTGGTTTTTGTTGTTTCTAAATTCTTATATATGCAAATTAATTAACAACCCTGATATTAATTAGTTATATGAGCTGAATTAATTAATGTGTATATAATCAGAGAAATTATTGTCTGTGTTGGGTGCAGTACAGCACTCTTTTACCATTAATAAGTCTTACATAGTACAATGCAATCCGCTCAATATGTAAACTGAGAAGGTTGTGTTTGTTTTATAGAAAATATTTTTTATATGTTTTAGTATTTTAATATTAAAAAAATAGATAATAATTTTTTTAATTTAAAAAAATAAATTATTTTTAAGAAAAATAATTTTCTCTTTTTAAAAGTAAAGTCATTTTTTATTTTTAAGATTTTGGTAATTTTAATAAAATATGAAAATATTTATATATATAAATATATATTATTAATTTAATATTGCGATCAAATAACAGAGAATATTTTCATGGATAAAAATATTTTTTGTGAAAATTATATTTTATTATATAAATTTTTTTTTTGAAATAATTAGAGTCTAAGTATAAAAAATATTGTCCTACCTACATCCATCTTTATTTGTCACGCCTGAATTTTTTTTATTCAAAATTATCTATCACATTTAGAAAATTAAAGATTATTAACTATTTTTTTTCAATTTTACCCTTTATTTTTATTAAATACAACAAATATTTATACAAAAAATAATTGAGTGAGATAAAAGATAATTTAATCAATTATTAATATGTTTTTATAAAAGTGAGATTATTCAATTATTTTTTTGATTATCATGTAAAACTTAGATACAATAAATAAAAATAAATAGAGGCAATAACTTTTTTTAGGGGATATTTGGTTCACCTGTTGAGTGCAACTAATAGCTGATGCACACCTAAACATGTGAATTAAAGTGTTTGGTAAACTTAAAAAAATAGAACTGATGGCTGATATGTAACTCATATGATACCCATCAGTTACAGTTATATCAACTTTATTTTTAGAGCTGTTTCTTATTAGTTGATTGCTGATTTAATTTTATTTTTTTATTTAGACCATATTATCTTTTTTAATTTAACTCAAAAATTAATATTATTAATACTTTTATCTTTTTTATTTATAATTTTAACATCTTATTTAGCGCATTATAACTTTGTTAAAATATTTTTATTAATAAAATAAATATAAAATATTTATCTATTATAAAAAAATACATTTTTTACATTTAAAAACTTAAAATATTAACAATAATAATTATTTTATAACTATATTTTTAAATTTATATAATTATTTTTTAAAAAATTAATTATTTTCTTATTTTAATAATAAATAAATGAATTATATATTTATTTTAATAATTAATAAATTATATAATATATTAAATTAATAATTATATATTTAATTTAATAACAAAATAAATAATATAATATAATAAATTTATAATTTTATATTTATTTTAATAATAAATAAATTTTAGAATATATAACCTTATTAATCATTTTACATATCAATAGCAATAATTATATATAATTTTATTAAATGCTTAACGTAAATCAACTATCATTAACTATCAACTATCAATTAATAGTTATCAACAGTATTAGCTAGATTTCCTCTTGCCAGAACCTTTACATGGCTTTGGGCACTTCTCTTCCCTTGAATTAGCTTTTAAGGTGAGTTAGGCTTGGTCTATTTTCTTAAAATGGTATGAGAGCCTTCCTAACCAATGTTTGAGCTTTCCATACATGTTCTAAGTTGATTTTGAGTATGTTAAGATTTCACATTTATTTGAGATAGATGTAATGTGTCTCCTTATATAGTCTTGGGCATTCCCCTCCCTTTAAGCTAACTTTTTGGGTGAGTTAGGCCTTGCCTATTTTCTTAAAACAACTCAATCACCCATTAGAACCCCTAGAGGTAGAGCTGCTAGAAACCTAATAATCAAGGTCAGAAAGTATGGCAGAGGAATGTAGAGCCCAAATTTATCATTAAATTATTGAATTAGACCATAATCGATTTTTTCGTTTCACATGTTCTTGAAATTATTTAATAATAAAATAATATTTGCAAGCTAAACGTCATTATCGTTTTGTTGAAAAAGAAGAAAAGAAAAGATCAATAACCGTTCTCTCACCTTTCATTTTCCAATCACTTAGCACTTGAATTGATCTCATCTAAGTGCTGAAATTGGTGAGGAAATACTCGAATCAAACTCATTTTGGTGCTAGAATCTCATGTACTAAAGCTCTGTTTTCTTAGCAACATTATCGAATGATGGCAATTTTTTCAAAGATGCTGAGATAAGAATGACGAATTTCACTACGCAGCAACTCATTCCGATTACCTCGTAATGAAATCAAGGACTTGATTGGTTGGTGATAAGTGAGTTGGAAATTTTCTAAGTTTTCAAGAAATGTTTGACTTGTTTAGTTGAGAGTAAATATCCATAAATTATTTATCTTAAACGAGGTAACTTACTTTTTGAAAAGTAGAATTCTCAGAAATTTATTTATTTGAATTAAATAAAATCTAAGCATATATCGTCGGATTAGTACTTTTATATTACATTAATTTTTATTTAGACTCAATTCCTTATAACTTCAAGACTTCAATATTTAAAATTTATATATTTAATAAATTAATGTATTTTGTATTTATAACGAACTTAAGCAACACTAAAAAAAATATACTTGTTATTACAGCTGAAGTAATGAAGTCTTTGCAAATTCCCAAGGGAATACAACGCGTTCTTTTCAGAACTTTAAACACTGATAGGTAAATTCTTATTTTTATATTCTTTATGTTTTAGCTCCATTCAGCTATTTGGAAATTTGTAATGTGGAATATGTTTTCTACACATCTTCAGTTTTTTTTTTTTTTTGGAATTATTATTATTATATGAGAAATTTTTATTATTTTCTTCAGGAAGCTTATGTACCAAACCGAGTTCGATTCAAGCTATGTTGGGATCGTGAAGGATGGGGCAGAATGGATTGTAGAGAACACAGACATCAAGCTCGTTGGTAAGATTTAAATTAAACTGTTTTTTCTATCAATCAGAGCTTTGCTTTTTCACTTGGAAAATTTACATGTAGAAAAAGAATATAACAATTTAACCTTTAATCTTTCTATGTTCATATAATTGGTTTCAATTAGAATTCGAATAGAAGACCTCACAATTTTGGAAACTAACGTAATATCAAACCTTTAATCATTTTTATTGGAATACAAACATTATACAACCGACTGATGCTCAGTATCGATGCATTTTCAAAATATAGGAATTGATTACTTGTCTATTGCAACATATGACGATGCCGTTCCAACCCATCAAGCATTACTGAGGAGCAGAGTAAGAAATATTCTCAAGAAATCATAATTTATGTGGATTTTCACTTGATATATAGCTATTAATTGTAAAACTATGAAAATTGTTTCAGGAAATCGTTATTGTGGAGGGCCTAAAACTTGAAGACATTGAAGCAGGAATATATGATCTGCATTGCTTGCCCATTAGGGTGCTTGGCGCTGATGGAACACCAACAAGATGCGTTCTTATGGAATAAATGATCTGTGATATGATGTGAAAGCTAGCTGGTCCTTAATTATGCCTTTATTATGGAAATAAATCATGAGGTTAATTATGCTTTTGGTTATATATATGATAATAATCAATGCTTACTATGATGGCTTGCTGTTATTCTCTTTAGCAAAAATTTCTAATTTCTCACGTGCTTGCTTTCTCTGAGCGAATTATGAATTCGATTAAACTCATGGATCAATGCGACAATATGAAAATTAATTGATGGAAATAGGTACAAATCGTACTATTTTATATAGGATAATTTATATGAAATAATAAGTTAATAAAGTATAGATAAATATATATAATCCAGTGAATAAAGTCACTAAAAAGTTAATTTAACCTATGTTATTTATTGTAAATTTAATATACTCAATTAATTTTTAAGATTTAAAATTATGAAATATACTTTTTAAAAATACCTAATATTTTAAATTGAGATTAATGTCATTAAATTTTTTACTTATTTCAATAGAATTCTACCTCTTTGTACTATTATTAAGAAAAAAAAAAAGAAATATATATTTTTTTTTCTTGATAAGCTAAAGATATCTAGAAAATCATCTATAGAAAATTGATACAAATCCAAAACCAAAGCAACAAGCTAAACCAAACGACAATATGTAGAAGACAGGGGAAATAGGGCTGCAGAAACAAAAGATCCAAAGCAGATAGACTGCGACATACCACTAACAAAGGAATCAAAACTAGGGAGCAATAATGACTCCAAGCAAATACCAATGAAGAAACATTAGCAAAATACTCAAACCAAACATTTGATGAAAGCGGAGAGACGAAAGCAACACCCAAACTAACAGCTGATGGAAGTCATGCTAACTCGATCCAAAGAAGGATCGAGCTACAATCCTCTTTCACAACCCAAAGCAAACATCTAGAGATCCAGAACTATCACTCAAGAAGGAAATCGAGAGATTACTTTTACAGTGATTGTTATTGTTGTTGTTGTTTTTTTTAATATATAATTTCACCCTAACTTATGGAGAGCAAATTAATTGTACCCTGTAATCAATTCGTTCCTAAAAGGTCAAGATGCAATTATTAAAAGGAAAGGAATAGGATACCATTGTAAAAGAAAAAAAAAAAGTTAGGGTGTAATTGTAAAAAAAAAAATTAATTAAAATTTTAAAAATAATTTAAAAAAGTTAGTTAAAAATTTCACATTATACAATTTCATATGGACTAGATTAGAATTAATTGAAATTTAAAAGTGTTTTTTTTTTTGAAATTTTTATTTAATACAAAATATAATGATAATTAAATATTTTAAATATTATGAAATATCTAAATGAAATACTTGTTAACTAATGTATGATATCTTATTTTAATGATTAATGTGACACTTGTTAATGGTAAATAAATAATATAAAAATAATTCTTTTGATAGGAAATTATAAAATAAAATTTATCAAAAAAATTAAATTATAATTGATAAAAATTATTGCATTTTACTAATAAGAAATAATTTGAAAACGTTAACAATCTTATTTTTCATAAGTAAAAATTTACATTAGAATTAAAATACAAATCCCACCTTTCATAATCTTTACAATTCTATCTATCTTTTTTGTTTTTGATAATTACATCCTGACTTTTTTACATTGAATTAACAGTAATTAATTTGCTCTCAAGATGTAATAACTCAAATTACTTAAAAAAATAAATAAATTTAAACTGTTACATAAAAGGTTGGGAGTGTAATTATTAAAAAAAAAGTGATTAAAATTGTAAAAATTGGTAAAAATTAATTTTTTTTTTTATAATTTTTCAAAAAAAAAATAGTGTGAAACAGTATTATTGAGAAAATTATTCTACCAATAAAATTCATTTTAGTTTGATATTGAAAATTTTTTATGCGAATTTTCATTATTAAATTGTTTTCCAAAAAGATGCATAAAGAGAATGGATAAACGTGCACATAAGATGAAGATGCATTGAGATTTTTTTTTTAACAAAAAAAAGAAATGAATTTGCTCATTGGGGTTTTTTTTTTTTAACTATTATTAGCATATTATAATAAATATTTAAAAATAAAAAGGTTATATATTAAAATACCTAACCTATATTTAGATTTTTAGATTAAAAAAATTATTTTATTCTTTTACAAAAATAAAATCACAGTTTTACTGGTTTTTTTTCTCTTTTACATTTTTTAATTTTTTATGGTTTAATTAATTAATACTTATTGATTAATTTTTTATTTCTAATGAAAATATTATTTATTAAACAATATTTCTAATTATTATAATTTTTATTTTTATATTTTATGTAACTTGAATTTTAAATATATTTTTATGTATCTGAATTATAACTTGACTAAAAAATTTTACTTTTTAATATTATAATATTCTGTGTTTGCGAGAAAGTTACAAAATATTCAAGAAATATAACAAGGCTAGATATTGAGAGTTTACTCTTTTTATCGTAGCGAAACTTTTTTTTTATACTACTCATAAATATAAACCTTACAATCGAAACTTTTTCTTTTTTTTTATACTATATATGATTGTTACATTATTATTAATTAAAATTTTATTAAACTTTAATTGAGTTTGTAACAACCTCCTTCTTCTTACTTTATAGAAAATATTAAGGACATTTTATTATATTTTTGTTGATTTTAACATATTTGTATTTTATTTATTAATAACTTATTTTAATTTATCAATTTTTATTAATTTTATGTTTTGAAATTGATTTTTATTCTATCGGAGAAACAAAAGAAAAAAAAATAAATAAATAGAATCACGTTTGGTCAGTGGAGGACGTGTGTTTAGGCTTAGAGTGTACACTTGGAACAATGCATGCAGTAACATATACATGGTTTTGGGTGTGTTCTTCCAAGTTGGGCCGTCTAACTTTAATCCAAGCTGTGTTTCGTCTCCCGTGACGTGTTTTGGGCCCAAACTAAGGCTGTTTAATATTATTGTTGAAGCTGAGAAAAATATTTCTTTTAAATGTATTGATTAAATTGTAAATGTTAAATTAAATTTAATTAATTTTAATAATAAAAATATTAAAATAATAAAATTATTTTTTTAATATCTAAAATGATATTATTTTTTTAGAAAAATATTTTTAACCCCTAACCTCAACACCAAACAGAAAAAAGCACCATAAAAGCAGAATTTTCACACATTGGAGTAGGGGTGTTCGATTCTAGTTCAGTTTGGGATTTATTTAGGAACTGAAATCAAACCTGAATTTTGAAATTTTGATACGGTTTCGATTCGGTTCTTCATTATTTCGGTTTCAATTGAGTACAGTTCTCGATTCCGGTTTTGTTCAATACGATTCCAGTTCGGTTCTTGATTCTGAAAATAATTTTATTTAATTATTTCCTTAAAAAGTCATATTTAAATTAATATTTAATTTTTGAATTGAGTTATTAATACATAATATATCATATAATATATCTTTTAGCTATACTTAAATTATATAATATTTAATTATAAAGTGCATATATAATTTAAGATTAAATATATTATATATTATATAAGAATACATATAAGTTACATTTTAATTATTTATTAATTATATAATATTTAACTATAAGATATAAATATAATTAAGAATTAATATATATATATATATATATATATATATATATATATATATATATATAAGATAATAGTATATTTATAATTAAGAATGATAATGTAATTTAATGTATTTATAACTAAAATTATTAAGAAAATATAGAAAAATAAAATGTAATATTAAATTATATTTAGTTTATAATTATATATACATACATAAGTATATATAATTTTATTGAAAGTATATAATACATTTAAAAAAAACATAAAAAAACATATACATAAATTCGATTCTCAGTTTGGTTCGGTTTTGATATGGTTTCGGTTCAGTTATTAATAAAGAACCAAAACCGAATCAAAATATAAAATAAATTCAATTCTATACGGTTCTTATCTGTTCGATATGATTTTTCGATTCGGTTCGATTTTTTCAAAAACCGTGCGCAGGCCTACATGGGAGGGGTCTTTTGCCGACATTCATAACACCCAGCCGCAACTAGAGAAGCATGGCAGAGAGCACTTCAACCCCTACGTCTACCCAGAGTTCCCTTTTCTCATTTTTATTTGATTTCAATATTTAGTTTTCGTTGTTAAGATGAAGTCTATTTATATTCAATCGATTAAATTGGGTTTTGATTTTTCTAAGAATATTTTTGGTGTGGTTTGAGATTTAATTTAATTTATTTGGTTTGATTTACATTATCAATGCAATAATTATTGAGCTTAATGTTTTGATTATCAATAATTATGGTATTTGATTGATTTCAATTCCTAATTAATAATGAGAAGGAAAATTGTGAATTTGAAATGTTGGAGCGGAAGTAGAAGATTTGACCTATGGGATTTGAAGCTTTAAAATTTATTTAATTTTTCCTTAGTCAATAATTAGGTAAAAATAAGATAATAAGAAATTTCTTCAAAATACCTAAATTTGGACCAACATAATTAATTAAATAGGATTCACAATGCATAAAAATAAATAAAAAAAATTATATTATAGGATCTCACGAAATTTTGTTTCCTTATCTTACTCTTGATTTATATTATTGACAAAAATAGGAAGGTATTTTATTTATATGAATTACTTTTTTTAATGAATTCTAATAGATTCATATTTTTATCTTATAATTATTTAAGTAAAAATATTTTAATGCAATTATATTTAAATTTATATAAAAGAAAAAAAATAATTTTTGTCTGTTAAATATATGAATTATTTTATTAATATTTTTGAAATTTTATTTTAATTTAATTTCTTATACACTTATTTAAAAAATATTTCATAAAAAATAAATTTATATTATTTAATTATAGATATATTTCTAAAATTCTTAATTATTACATTAATATTTAAGTTAGTTCTAATTAAAATTTAATTTGTAATATATATATTTGATTTATAAAAAAATATTTAATTAGTATGTATTATAAAATTAAATTATATGAACTTAAAAATTTTAAATAATATATAATTACGTACAAAGTATATAAAATAAATCATATATATAAGAAAAAAATATTTAAATAGATAAATATATATTATTTAAAAAATTAATAATTAACGTAATACATTAGGTTTTAGTTTAATTATAAAATTAATATAATTAATAGGATGATTAAAATTTGTAATACTAATTTTTATTTTAAAATGACATATTGTTAAAAGTTAAAAAATTTTAATGTGTGTACATATAAAAACATATAATATTTTTTAATTTTTTAGTATTATAATCTTATTCTAACTTTGTAAGTAGTGAATATATAGAAAAAATTAGAAATCATACTTCCAATATAGATTTGTTATATCAATTTAATAAATTTATATTTAAATATAAAAATATTGATATTTTTATTTTAAAAAAGTCCAATTTTCATATGAATATAAATATTATATAATTTAATAAAATTTTTATTTATTTAAATTCAACTTTTTCTTTTATTAAAATTTGTTGTTTATTTTTATAAAAATAATTATAAAAATTTAATTTAAAAATATGTTATAAGTTAGTTTGATAAAGTATTTTATTGTAGATCAAATAATTATTTATACATTTTTACTATAATGTTTCTAATTAAAAATAATAATATACTAACACTAGAGTTTTTTATTATATTAATATCAATTTTTTATTTTTTTATGAAAAGAAAATTTTAGTAATTAGTTTATTATTTATAAATAATTTATTAGTATTTTGCAGGTAATGGACCCATTGTTGTTTCTTTAGCAAAGTTGATGAGGATGCCAGTACCTGGATTATTGATACAAGTGCAACCAGTCACATTTGTTCAAATATACACTTGTTTACCCAAACACATAAACCATTAAATCTTGCACCAGTTTTTTTTTACCTGATGGAACAAAATAGAATGTCACATGTGTAGGCACTATTTTTCTCCACCCAAAATTAATTCTCAAGGATATATTATATGTGCCTTCTTTTAAACACAACCTTCTCTCTGTCAGCAAGCTGTTACAGACCACTAACCTTTTGATTCATTTTTTCCTCTTCTCTTTGTACTTTGTAGGACCACTCGACTAAGGAGGCTGTTGCTATTGGAAAAGAATGTGCAGGTCCATACAAGCTAAATACATCATCTTTTTTCAATACCACTCTACAGTTTAGTTTGAATTGCAATAATCATGGTTGTCACAAACTCTTATACTCTGTATGTAACACCCCGTTTGCATAGCCTGGTAGATTTCACTGTTACGGAGACCGGTGTTGGTCCGGACAATTAAGGGGATTAGAACCATACTTAAAACAACTAAAGAAGCCATAAACACAAATAATTAGTAATGTTCAATTAGTTAAGTATAAATAAGAAAAACAAAACATAGAAAGTTAAATGAGCCGAGAGTCACAGCATTGGGTGACCTCTTCGGGAACGACTGCGAAGTCGTTTTAAACTCAAATTTCGAACCGTAAAATGTGACGCTGCGGTCCTTAGGACCATTATGAACACAGTGGAAAAGAGAAAATCATGAAAAAGAACTGTTAAGCCAGTCAAATAATTAGGTCAGGGAGCCGAAAGAAATATGAAATTATTTGCAAACCGGGATAAACCGGCGAGGGGCAATTTGGTCAATTGACCCCGAGAGCTGACTCCTGACCTAACTGTCAAATAAAATCGGAGAAAAAAAAATTTCTGAATCGAAAATTAAATTAAAGACTAATAGAAAAAAAAAAGAAAAAAGAAGGAAAAAGAAAAAGTGTAGGGAGATGACATCATGCATGACATCATGCATGATGTCATAAAAGTTATAATTAATAAATTAATTAAATTGATTTGTGGTCTTCCATAAGCCAAGTTTATAAAATAAAAGAAAAGAAAAAAAAAAGTCATCTTCCCACTTTCCCGTCCACACTCTCTCTCTCTCTCTCTTTTCTCCTTTGTTCCTCCATAGCCATGAAAAATCAAGCTTTTAAAGCTTGAATCAACCCCATAAATCCCACAAATTTCTTATGTAAATCTTATTGTTGGATCTTGACAAGTTTATTGAGAACAAAAAGAAAGAAGAAATTAGAAGAATTGGAGCTTTTGGAAAAACTTCAATTGAAGTAAGTTGATCCAACCTTTTCTTTAAGTAAAAATGTTTGAATTAGAGTAGAAATGGATAGAATAACATGAAAAATTGAGAAAATTATGTATGAGAACAAAGATGTAAATTTCAGCCAGCCATTGGATTGTGAAGTGTTGATATGTTTTAGTTCAAGTAAATGTGTATACAAGCCTAATTGAGCAAGTAGATGTGATTGGCACACTTTGATTTGATGAATTTTAATAAATTAGAAATTAGGGTTTATGGCACTTAGGGTTTGTGAACCAAAAATTGGAGAAATGCATAAATGATGACTTTGACCTATTGTGAGCTGAAAAATGGTCAATAATGACCAAAGGAGATGTGTGGGAATTGTTGGAATGGAAGTCCAATTCGTAGGGCAAATGGTCATGCTGCTGGCAGCATGACCAAGCTAACTTTGAAGGACCAAAACGGAAATTTTACAAGTCCAATTGATATGCCACCAATTGGAGATGAAAATGGACATAAAATGACACAATTTTCATTAAGGAACTATGCCCAAAAACTGACCAAAACTTGGTGAACCAATTGACCAAAGTGAAATGAGAGCAGGCCGCCACTGCACCAAACTGACCAAATGAATAGTAACTGTTCATTTAGTCATAATTCGAGCTAGACAGGTCAAATTGACCTGAAATTTTACCAGCAATTAGATAAGATATAGATCTAAAACTTTTATGAAGAACACCAACCCAAATTATGCCATTAACCCATTCAAATTATTGAGCAAAGTTGAGTTACTGTACCTGCAAAACTGCAGGATTGCCATTTGAGCAGTAATGTTTGAATGGCTATAACTCTCTCTAGAAAACTCTGATTTAGGTGATTCTTAAACCGATGGAAACCTAAGACATAGTAGAACATTTCATATGAAGAAAGTTAGACCAAATTATGAACTTAACTTGATCAAATTACTGAACAAAGTTGGATCAAAAACCTGCCAGAACCATAGTTGCAGTATGAACAGTGCACGTGAACAGTAACTATATTTTAGTTATAATTTGAGCTACAAAACTCCGATTGGGGTGATCCAAAAATGAGAATACACTTAAGACAATAAGGAACATTTTCTATGAGGGAATTTTTGCCAAATTCCAACAGTAGATTGACCCATAGAACAGTGCAACTTCGGAGCACCAAAACCGAAAATTGACAATTTGGCCAAAATGACTTAAGCTTTGAGAAAATGACCAAAACCAACAAGTTTGGTGACCAAAATGTGGTATGTGGGTGAAGTTGGAGTTCCCATACCTATTAAGCCTTAAAAAGTCAACAATTTGACTTGAATAGTGTAATGAATAGTAACCCGAAACACAAAAACTTCGAGAACATCGAAATTAGTACACTAAAGCTAGGTAAAAATGAAGTGAAATTTATTTTTGGATTTATGCTAAATTATGGTACTGAAACACTGTGAAACTGTGTATTTCAGCTGAAAAAGACTTGGAAACTCAAAGAGACTGAGTCAAGGCTTCAAGGCGATTCCAGTCAGGTTTGTGCACAATAATAATTGTTTAAATATTTTAATCTCAAAAATTTGACTTCTTTGATTAATTATGTATTGTGTTGCCATTTTATAATCGTAAATGTGACTTTGGAAAGTGATCAGATTTCTCATAAATTGTTTGCATAAATTGTTTTGAATGGATTTTATGTTCACACTTAGCATGACAGTACCACATTATTCCTCCTCCATTTATGGGGTTGAGATCGTTTATTTTCCTCCCTCTCTGGCTTGCCAGTTGAGGTTGTAGGTCGGATGAGTACTCATTAGCTAGCTAGCCACCTCCCTCATTGATTTCGATTAATGGGGTTGAGATTGCTTTATCGTGGTGTACAACGCGGCATTGATCGGAAATTTTGTGTCATGACTTAAGTTGTGTATGACTTTGACAACACTATGTTTATGAAATTGTTCGACTAAACTGTGTTTAATGGATTATTTGACAAAATGGTGTAATTATGGACTTTGATATTTGCAAAATGTGACTGAGGAATATTTAATTTGTGTTTGGCAATGAATGATTTATTGGTTGTATTTTAAATTTTTATTGTGCACCACTGAGTATTTTTATACTCAGCGATAGCTTATTTTGCTGTCGCAGATAAGAGCAAGGAGAAAGCAGCAGAGTGAGCTGCTGTTAAATCGAGGACTACTCTGATCATTTTGTACGGGTATTATTTATACCCTTGTAGATAATCTTGATGTAAATATAAAAATGTTGTATGTATCAATGTAGTTGAGCAGTTGTAAATAAATTGTAATAATATTATTTTGGATTCTCTTCTGTAAATTTAATATTTGTACATATGGATTTTCTGCTTTATGCTTGGTGAATGGAAATATTAAATATTTTGAGATGAGAAAACTTGATTTGTATTGTGAAATTATTTTGAAGTGCATTGAATTGAGATGATTGAGTTATTGAAGGTTAGGAGTTGTGAAATATTTTTGAAAGTGCTTTTTACAGGTCTTTGAAGAACTGGTTTCTCAAAATACAGAGGGAACTCTGTCAAAATTTTTATAAAATTTGCGACAAAATTAAAATGGACAAAAATTTTTACTAGTATTTAAACTTTGAATAAATGGTTTTTAATTCCTACCAAAATGCTCACCACTTTCAAAATGTAAGAAAATTGTTTTAAAATCCCTTGTAGGGTACTTAATGAGTTATCGGTAGGTGAAGTTCGGTAGTTCATTAAGTATTCTACGGGATCATGTTATGCCTTACGGAGGGGTAAGGTGTGACATGTTTTGGTGGTATCAGAGCATGTTTTTTTCAATAAATTTTGATTATGTATATGAATATTTTATTGATAAGTACAACTGCTCAAGTGTCTTTAATTGATACATATGACATATTTACATCATGAATATGCATTAACGGAGGTCAACCTCCTTGTGTTTGATCTCAGGAAGTAGAAAATTTGTGAAAAACGGAATGGAAGGAGGAGATCATTCCGAAGAACAATCTGTTGAGGCTGAGGTTCAAGGGGAAGCCCCAGCACTCCAGAACGTGAGTGGGTCAGCCACTCCAGCTCTGCTCGACCGCGATTTTTACGCTCAATTTGTACAGCAGATGGCTGCATTTTCCAGCAAATAGCGAGTAATGTGCCACCCCAAGCTCAGATGCGATGCACGTAGCACAACCACAGCCCTCAGCTCGGCAATATGAAAAATTGATGAAATTTGGGGCCACTGAGTTTAAAGGCACTGTGGATCCACTGGAGGCAGAACAGTGGTTGGAAAGAATGGAACGAGTTTTCAGAAAGCTGCAATGTACGGAAGAGCTGAAGTTTGAGTATTCTGTTTCTTTGTTGCAAGGGGATGCGTTTGAATGGTGGAAGACCATCCCCCACAACCTGGTTGAGCCACCTGTGCTGACATGGACAGACTTTTTGAGGGAGTTCCGACAGAAATGGGTTCCCGATGCATATGTGGATATGAAGTTGCAAGAATTCTTGAGTTTGAAACAAGGGAACCGAACTGTAGCAAAATATGAGAGAGATTTCTCAAGGCTAAGCCACTATGCTGGAAGCTTAGTCTCCACCCCCAGAGACAGATGCAAGAGGTTTGAGTCCGGGCTAAGGCAGAGTCTGAGAATGCAAGTTGTGGGTTTCAGACATCAGAAATTTGCTGAATTGATCTCACAAGCCTTGGAATTAGAAAGGATAGAATCTGAAGGGGCAGTGAAGAAGGGTTCACAAGAGAAAGAGAAGGCTGAAAAGACTACTGGACAAGCATCTGAAAATGGTTCTGGCAAGAGAAAACAGTTTGGGGGATCTAGCTCCCGTAGAGGCAGAGGCAGATTTTCTGGCCAAAGACCACCTCGGTCTGGTCAGCCGACCCAACAAGCTTCTCGAAGATCTCTATCGATCCGGCAGTGTGAAACGTGTGGTAGAACTCATGGTGGGGTTTGTTTCAAGGCCACCAGTGCATGTTTTAATTGTGGAGGGAGCGGACATTTCGCTAAGGATTGCACTAGTCCGCGCCGGTCTGGATCTTTTGCTACGTCGGAAGGATCAGCCCAAGTCTCTACACCTAAAGGGTCACAGTCAGCTGCCAGAGGTAGAGGCAGAGGTAGGGGCCCTAGTAACACTCCTGGAAGTCAGAGCACTGTTAACTAGCTAGTATCCAGTGGCGCGCCAGTCAGAGTGTATACTATGCGTCAGAGGGAGGAAGCTAAAACATCAGATGTAGTAGCTGGTATTTTCTCCATCCTTGACCAAGATGTGTATGTGTTATTTGATCCTGGCTCCACACATTCGTATGTTAGTGCTAGTGTGATGTGTTCAACTGCTATTCAGTGTGTACCAATAGACTATGATGTGCTAGTAACTAGTCCATTAGGCCAGGAGGTCAGGGTAAATAGGTTATATAGGGACTGTCCTTTGGTGATCCAAGGACACACTTTTCTGTCTGATTTGATTGAAATGCCCTTCAGAGATTATGACATTATCTTGGGCATGGATTGGTTAGCCAGGCATCATGCCATGATTGACTGTAGACTGAAGACAGTCACTTTTGGTCTTCCTCAGTATGGTGATGTAGTAATACATGGGGAGAGACAGTTATTGCCTTCAAATATCATTTCAGCTGCACTGGCCAGGAAAATGATTAGAAAAGGGTGTAAGGCGTACTTGGCACATGTGATAGACACCCAAGTGGGGAGTCCAGCACTGAAGGACATTCCTACTGTATGTGACTTTCCGGATGTGTTTCCTGATGAATTGCCAGGATTACCTCTAGAAAGAGAAGTGCAGTTTGAAATTGATGTTATGCCTGGTGTGGACCCAATCTCCATAACACCATACAGAATGGCACCAGCAGAATTGAAAGAATTGAAAGTGCAATTGCAAGAATTGCTTGACAAGGGCTTTATCCGCCCTAGTGTGTCACCTTGGGGAGCGCCAGTGTTGTTTGTAAAGAAGAAAGATGGCACTCTCCATTTGTGTATTGACTATCGGCAGTTGAATAAGGTGACAATAAAGAATAGATATCCATTACCCCGCATTGATGACTTGTTTGATCAGTTAAGGGGTGCAGCTGTATTCTCCAAAATTGACCTGAGATCAGGTTATTATCAGCTGAAAGTACAAGAGCAGAGTATTGCTAAAACTGCCTTCAGAACCCGTTATGGCCATTATGAGTTCTTGGTCATGCCATTCGGGTTAACTAATGCTCCGGCTGCTTTTATGGATCTGATGAACACTATCTTCAGACCATACCTCGACCAGTTTGTTGTGGTATTTATTGATGATATATTGGTCTATTCGAGGAATGCAGAAGAGCATGATAGACATCTACGGATTGTACTGCAGACTTTGAGAGAGAAACAGCTATATGCCAAATTGTCGAAGTGTGAATTTTGGCTGAAGGAGATATCCTTTTTGGGGCATGTAGTATCAGAAGAGGGTATTAAGGTAGATCCTAGCAAAATTGAAGCTGTCCTTAATTGGAAGCCACTCAGAAATGTCACAGAGATTCGCAGTTTTCTGGGTTTAGCTGGATACTACCGTAGATTTGTGAAGGGATTTTCCATGTTGGCATCTCCATTAACCAAGCTGCTTAGAAAGGATGTGAAATTTCAGTGGACGGACAAATGCCAGCAAAGTTTTGATGAATTGAAGAGATGTTTGATTGAGGCTCCAGTTGTGACACCCCTCACCCGACTACAGTGTAGTCGAGCAAAGCATGATACATTCGATGCCGGAGCACCCTAACTTATCTTACTTTATTTCTTTAAAAATTTTGTTTTCGTTATATTTAATATTGATTATTTTTCGATGGAGAAACCAGCGGAGTTTCCCCTATTTTATTATCGTTTGGTGTATTTCAATGTTCACCTGTTTGAAATTCAACAATATTTTTAAAATAAAATCTTATCCATGCTAATCATAATTATCTCATCAATCATTCTCATAATTTTCTCATATTTCAAATCTCATCCATACATTTCAATTTCATAATCATTTCCATACATTTCCATTCATACTCAATTCATATGTAAACATTCTCAAATTACATAAGCAACATTTTCAAATTTCCTTAATTTACATAATTTACAAAATAATTACAAAATTTCATAATTTACATGATAATACAATATCTAGCATTTTATACAAAATACAAAATAGGATCTATATGGGCCCTATCTACATGTATTGCTGAGGAGGTGACAACCTTGAATACTTCAGATACTTCCGCAGATCAAAACTCCCAAAATTTCCAGTCAAACGTCCATTGGGTTCTAGCTTCAGTACCTGCGCGAAGGAAACAATTCCATCGCGCTAAGCATTGCTGCTTAGTGGTGCAATAATATAACAAGGAAATAATATACAAATAAAGATAGAAATAAAACATAATTCAAATAATCAAGATTTATTTATATTTCACATGCGGTTTCTAAAATTTAATGTGTTATATCCTAATTTAGTCTTCTTTGAAAGTGTTTATTTGCCAATGTACAGTAATAATGTACAAAGAAAAATGATTTGAAAATAATAAATTTATGCTTATATTGTTATATAAGCACATTTGCAATATTTATTTATGTTATAATTTTCTTTGCTAATCTTTTAGCATTTTCTCTATACTTGCTAGGTTGTCTCAGATTATTTCATAATAAGTAAATTTTGATATCTGTCCAGTTCATTTCGATTCTTTCTAATAAATAACTATCCTAATTTATTTTAGGTCATCTTACTCATTTATTTTATTTAATTTCTAATATTTTTAATTGCTAATATTCTTAACTTATCTCAATAAATTACACTGCCCAAGTAACCTACGACAGGCTGACTAAACTAGACAACGGGTCGTTGGCACTGGACACCACGGTGCCTCGGGCCGTCATACCATGGGACGCAGAACGTCAACCACGTATGCAGTCAGTATGGCTAAAAAGCCATGATAACACATAATCGGGCATAAAAGCCATGAATGTTGGCTAAAAGCCATAAATACGGGCATAAAGCCATGAATACAGGCATAAAGCCTTTCGCAGTACTACTAAAACAATACCCTATTGGCATGCCAATCTATCCAATCTGACATACGTGTCTAGGCAATACAAGGGCACATAATATCATTAAATATTAATATATTGTGTTTATGAATTCATTATTTCATGATAAATTTCAATTATAATTCATACATTCATTTGATCATTTATATGATCACAATTCACATCAATTATCCTTTTATACCATTTTACTCAAAATACTTCTCCTTTCTATAATAATGAGAACTAATGTCTCATTCATACATTAATATAGTTCATTTATTCATTCATTATGTTATTCATATTAATCACAATTCTAAACAATGGTTTACATGTACCATTGTATTCAAAACATTTCCTTTCTCATTTGTACATTTAAGAATCTACTTATGTAGTCACAATTTTATATTTCAAGTTGAGTTATTAATATTTTATGAATTCCATTTGTGATGGGCATATAAGCCCTAACTATCTATTCACATCAATTAGGTGACTTATTTTTCATGTTTCAAGTAATCCATGAATATTTCATGGATTTCAAATTTATGGCCTTAATTTCTTTTTAACAATTTTAACTAGGATGCATAGTCCACATTTGTCATACAATTCTAAGCATTTAAGCTTAGAATTGGTTCTAGGTCTTCATCTTAGTTTATTACTCATTTTGATTACTATTCACCTTACTAGTCAACCAAAATGTTGACTTTTTCATACTTAAGGGATATGTTAATTCTAATTACACCAAGATCCCACATTTTGAATTTTACATTTGCTAGTATCAATTGCCAATTGCAATTTAAAGTCCCCTAGATGCATTTCTAATTTCAAATTTTGAATTTCAAGTTTTGGTGTCACTATTCACCTCATTGGTCAACAAAAATGTTGACTTTTGGATAGAAAATAGGTGTATTGGTTTTAACACCCCAAATATACCACATTTTGTATTTAAAACTTGTTGGAATTGATTGCCATTACCATTTCTATGCTTAAAACCAAGAGGGCAAAATTTTCAATTTTTGAAGCCTAACTTTACTGTTCCATTAAGCCCTGTTTCAGTGGGAATTTGAGGAAATGGTAAACATGAAAGTTGCTCCTTATTTTGTCTAGTTGAATTTCCTTTTTTGAATCACTCCATTTGGAGTTTTGTAGCTCCAGATATGGTCCAAAAACCACAGCTGGCCGGATTGCCAAACTGCAGAATTGACCATATCTACAGTAACATGAACAGTGACTGGAATCACTTTGTTGGATGGGTTCTGGCCATAATTTGGGGTAGGTTCCTTCATGAAAGTTGTTTGTCTATGTCTTAACTTGTTGCTGTAAAACTTTCAGGTCAATTGACCATATCTACAGTGAGTTATGGCCAAATGAACAGTTACTGTTCATTTGGTCATTTCTGCAGGTGCTGTTGCAGGGTATCCGGATTGGGGCCAACTTTTGGTCCTCTTGCTTTGGTCTTTTGGGCATGGTTTCTTCAGAAAAAATGTGCCATTATAAGCCTAGTTTCATGTCCAATTGGCCAAACACAAATTGGACTAACACAGCCAAAGTTATGACTGTGTAATTGGACTGAAATCTCAGTCACCATTACTGCTGTCCCTAGGCAGCATAGTCATTCTCTTTGCCAAGCTATTTTTCAGTCCATATTATGGTTAAATTTCCTCAAATGGTCACTAATTGACCATTAGAATGTCCTTTAACAATTTCATAAGCCAAGTCCACATTTTCACCCTCAAAACCCTAGTTAAGCACACTAATTCATTATCTATGTAGATATATAGCTTAAACATAATCTCCAATTCATTCTAAGTCCATTAAAACCATCAAAACACTCCATTATTGTTCCTTCCTTAGGGCTGCCGAAATTCAAGGCATGCATAAACATAAATTTCATTCATTTAAGTTACAAATTCTTGCTCACTTTAAGGCTTTAACATGGAATAAAGGAGATTTAAGTATATATGTGCACTAACCTTGAATGGGGTAGATTTTTCCAAAGTTAAATTTTCATTTTCTTGCACTCTCTTGGCTACCAAACACTTCCTCTAGGTCCAAGGATTCATTTTAGTGTTGGGGTCATAAGGAAATATGGTGAGGAAGCATGAGAAATGAAGCTTTTGTTTGAAAATCAATGGAGGGAGAAGGGGGAGAGATTCACGTCTTGAGGAAGAAGAAGAAGAAGAGCAGCTGGTTTTTAATTCCTTTAGCCTTCATTTTGTCTCTTTTATTTGTTAATTTGATAGTTGTTTAAAGGTAATTGGTTAGAGCTCTTAATGACATCATCAAGATGTCATAAATGAGCATTTCTTTGATTTTTTCTTTTCTTTTCATCACTACTCAATTTCAATTTAATTTTTAGTAATATTTATTCATATTTTAAATCATAATAATTATTTACTCAAGTGGACAAGTCTGCCAAAAATCACCTCTGAAGGCGAAATGACCAAAATGCCCTCCGTTTGGCTTAACGGGTCAAAATTGTCTGTACCGATTGAAAAATTTTTCTAATTATTTTCTTGGCATTCTAATGCCATAGGAACCTCAATGACCCTTCTCTGGAGTCCCAAAAATTATTTTATAATTTTTTCCCCGGGTCTAGGGCTCCTCGTTGCGAGAACCGCAACTTCCCTCTGGTTACCCATCGCTTGGGCACCGGCTCATTTAACTTGGTTGTATTTTATTTCTAAAATTTTTACTAAATTTTTCTTATTAATATTTGAGTTAATTATGGTTCCTGACTTTAGTTTAAATATTTTTCCGGACGTTCTAGCTGTCCGGACCGACACCGGTCACCGGAACAGTAGAATGTACGGAGTTGCTACAGTGAGGGTGTTACACCAATCCTGACTTTACCTACACCGGGTAAAGAATATACAGTTTACAGCGATGCTTCTCATAATGGGTTAGGTTCTGTGTTGATGCAAGATCGAAATGTCATTGCCTATGCATCACGCCAGCTGAAACCGCATGAGAGGAATTATCCAACACATGATTTGGAGCTTGCAGCAATTGTGTTTGCTCTTAAGATCTGGAGACATTATTTGTATGGGGAGAAGTGTTACATCTACACAGATCATAAGAGTTTGAAGTATTTGGGCACCCAGAAAGAGTTGAATTTGAGACAGAGGAGGTGGTTAGAGTTGATAAAAGACTATGATTGTCTGATAGACTATCAGCCAGGGAAAGCTAATGTTGTGGTTGACGCCCTAAGTCGCAAGACTATGGCAAGTCTACAAGTTACTCCTTTGTCTTTGGTACATGAGTTGAGATCATTACATGCCAGTTTAGAGATTAATGATGAGGGTCAGACAGCAGTTGCATGGCATGTACAGCCAGTGTTGATTGATCAGATTAAAATGGCTGCTCAGAATGATCAGAAGTATCAGAAGCTGATGGAAGAAGTCCAGCAGAGTAAGAAACCAGAGTTCTCAATCAGAGATGATGGTTTACTACTACACCAGGGCAGAATGTGTGTTCCTAATGATGTTGATTTGAGGCAGATCATTTTGAAGGAAGCACATGACTCTCCTTTTGCTATGCACCCTGGTGGTACAAAAATGTATAGAGGGCTAAAGGAACATTACTGGTGGATGGGTATAAAGAGAGATGTGGCAGAGTTTGTGTCAAAATGCCTAACTTGTCAGCAAGTAAAGGCAGAGCATCAAGTACCAACTGGGTTGTTACATCCACTACCAGTGCCACAATGGAAATGGGAGAGAATAACAATGGATTTTGTGATGGGACTTCCAAAGACACAGAAGGGTCATGATGCAGTATGGGTCATTGTTGATAGACTGACTAAGTCTGCTCATTTTCTGCCAGTTCGAATGGACTACAGTTTAAACAGATTGGCCAGATTGTACATCGATGAGATTGTGAGACTGCATGGAGTGCCAGTATCTATCGTATCAGACAGAGATCCTAGGTTCACTTCTAGATTCTGGGGTAGTCTTCAGAGAGCCCTAGGAACTAGATTGAACTTCAGTACTGCATTCCACCCACAGACAGATGGCCAGTCTGAGAGGGTAATTCAGATCTTGGAGGACATGCTACGGGCTTGTGTGATTGAGTTTGAGGGTAGTTGGGATACACACTTGCCTTTGATTGAGTTTGCTTATAACAACAGCTATCAATCAAGCATTGGGATGCCTCCATATGAAGCTTTATATGGCAGAAAATGTAGAACCCCATTGTGTTGAGATGACATGGGTGAAAGAAAAATGATTGGACCCGAAATTGTTCAACAGACTGAAGAGAAAATCAGGGTGATCAGGGGTCGACTTAAAATTGCATCAGACCGTCAAAAGTCCTATGTTGATTTCAAAAGAAGGGATATTGAGTATGCAGTGGGTGAGAAAGTTTTCCTCAAGGTTTCTCCTTGGAAGAGGATTATGAGATTCGGCAGAAAGGGGAAACTAAGTCCTCGTTTTATCGGGCCATATGAGGTATTGGAAAGAGTGGGTCCTTTGGCTTATCGTTTGGCACTACCTCCAGAGTTGGAGAAGATACATAATGTCTTCCGTGTGTCTATGTTGAGGAGGTATCGATCAGACCCATCTCATGTACTACCAGTAGAAGAAATAGAAGTGAATCCAAACCTCACATATGAAGAAGAACCCATAAAGATTCTGGCTTATGAGGTGAAGCAGCTAAGGAACAAGCAGATACCATTGGTAAAAGTGCTGTGGAACCATCATTCGGGCCAAGAAGCTACTTGGGAACGAGAGGAGGACATGAGGAGACAACACCCACAGCTGTTCAGAGATTGATACCGGGTAAAAATTTTGAGACGAAATTTATTTAAAGGGGGGAGAATTGTAACACCCCGTTTGCATAGCCTGGTAGATTTCACTGTTCCAGTGACCGGTGTTGGTCCGGACAATTAAGGGGATTAGAACCATACTTAAAACAACTAGAGAAGCCATAAACACAAATAATTAGTAATTTTCAATTAGTTAAGTATAAATAAGAAAAACAAAACATAGGAAGTTAAACGAGCCGAGAGTCACAGCGTTGGGTGACCTCCTCGGGAACGACTGCGAAGTCGTTTTAAACTCAAATTTCAAACCGTAAAATGTGACGCTGCGGTCCTTAGGACCATTATGAACACAGTGGAAAAGAGAAAATCATGAAAAAGAACTGTTAAGCCAGTCAAATAATTAGGTCAAGGAGCCGGAAGAAATATGGAATTATTTACAAACCGGGATGAACCGGTGAGGGGCAATTTAGTCAATTGACCCCGAGAGCTGACTCCTGATCTAACTGTCAAATAAAATCGGAGAGCAAAAAATTTCAGAATCGAAAATTAAATTAAAAAACTAATAAAAAAAAAAGAAAAAAGAAGGAAAAAGAAAAAGTGTAGGGAGATGACATCATGCATGACATCATGCATGATGTCATAAAAGTTATAATTAATAAATTAATTAAATTGATTTGTGGTCTTCCATAAGCCAAGTTTATAAAATAAAAGAAAAGAAAAAAAAAAGGTCATCTTCCCACTTTCCCGTCCACACACTCTCTCTCTCTCTTTTCTCCTTTGTTCCTCCATAGCCATGAAAAATCAAGCTTTTAAAGCTTGAATCAACCCCATAAATCCCACAAATTTCTTATGTAAATCTTATTGTTGGATCTTGACAAGCTTATTGAGAACAAAAAGAAAGAAGAAATTAGAAGAATTGGAGCTTTTGGAAAAACTTCAATTGAAGTAAGTTGATCCAACCTTTTCTTTAAGTAAAAATGTTTGAATTAGAGTAGAAATGGATAGAATAACATGAAAAATTGAGAAAATTATGTATGAGAACAAAGATGTAAATTTCAGCCAGCCATGGGATTGTGAAGTGTTGATATGTTTTAGTTCAAGTAAATGTGTATACAAGCCTAATTGAGCAAGTAGATGTGATTGGCACACTTTGATTTGATGAATTTTAATAAATTAGAAATTAGGGCTTATGGCACTTAGGGTTTGTGAACCAAAAATTGGAGAAATGCATAAATGATGACTTTGACCTATTTTGAGCTGAAAAATGGTCAATAATGACCAAAGGAGATGTGTGGGAATTGTTGGAATGGAAGTCCAATTCGTAGGGCAAATGGTCATGCTGCTGGCAGCATGACCAAGCCAACTTTGAAGGACCAAAACGGAAATTTTACAAGTCCAATTGATATGCCACCAATTGGAGATGAAAATAGACATAAAATGACACAATTTTCATTAAGGAAGCATGCCCAAAAACTGACCAAAACTTGGTGAACCAATTGACCAAAGTGAAATGAGAGCAGGCTGCCACTACACCAAATTGACCAAATGAATAGTAACTGTTCATTTAGTCATAATTCGAGCTAGACAGGTCAAATTGACCTGAAATTTTACCATCAATTAGATAAGATATAGATCTAAAACTTTCATGAAGAACACCAACCCAAATTATGCCATTAACCCATTCAAATTATTGAGCAAAGTTGAGTTATTGTACTTGCAAAACTGCAGGATTGCCATTTGAGCAGTAATGTTTGAATGGCTATAACTCTCTCTAGAAAACTCTGATTTAGGTGATTCTTAAACCGATGGAAACTTAAGACATAGTAGAACATTTCATATGAAGAAAGTTAGGCCATATTATGAACTTAACTTGATCAAATTACTGAACAAAGTTGGATAAAAAACCTGCCAGAACCATAGTTGCAGTGTGAACAGTGCACGTAAACAGTAACGGTATTTTGGCTATAACTTGAGCTACAAAACTCCGATTGGGGTGATCCAAAAAAGAGAATACACTTAAGACAATAAGGAACATTTTCTATGAAGGAAGTTTTTCCAAATTCCAACAGTAAATTGACCCATGAAACAGTGCAACTTCGGAGCACCAAAACCGAAAATTGACAATTTGGCCAAAATGACTTAAGCTTTGAGAAAATGACCAAAACCAACAAGTTTGGTGACCAAAATGTGGTATATGGGTGAAGTTGGAGTTCCCATACCTATTAAGCCTTAAAAAGTCAACAATTTAACTTGAATAGTGTAATGAATAGTAACTCAAAACACAAAAACTTCGAGAACGTCGAAATTAGTACATTAAAGCTAGGTAAAAATGAAGTGAAATTTATTTTTGGATTTATGCTAAGTTATGGTACTGAAACACTGTGAAACTGTGTGTTTCAGCTGAAAAAGACTTGGAAACTCAAAGAGACTGAGTCAAGGCTTCAAGGCGACTCCAGTCAGGTTTATGCACAATAATAATTGTTTATATATTTTAATCTCAAAAATTTAACTTCTTTGATTAATTATGTATTGTGTTGCCATTTTATAATCGTAAATGTGACTTTGGAAAGTGATCAGATTTCTCATAAATTGTTTGCATAAATTTTTTTGAATGGATTTTATGTTCACACTTAGCATGACAGTACCACATTATTCCTCCTCTATTTATGGGGTTGAGATCGTTTATTTTCCTCACTCTCTGGCTTGCCAGTTGAGGTTGTAGATCGGATGAGTACTCATTAGCTAGCTAGCCACCTCCCTCATTGATTTCGATTAATGGGGTTGAGATTGCTTTGTCGTGGTGTACAACGCGGCATTGATCGGAAATTTTGTGTCATGACTTAAGTTGTGTATGACTTTGGCAACACTATGTTTATGAAATTGTTGGACTAAACTGTGTTTAATGGATTATTTGACAAAATGGTGTCATTATGGACTTTGATATTTGCAAAATGTGACTGAGGAATATTTAATTTGTGTTTGGCAATGAATGATTTATTGGTTGTATTTTAAATTTTTATTGTGCACCACTGAGTATTTTTATACTCAGCGATAGCTTATTTTGCTGTCGCAGATAAGAGCAAGGAGAAAGCAGCAGAGTGAGCTGCTGTTAAATCGAGGACTACTCTGATCATTTTGTACGGGTATTATTTTATACCCTTGTAGATAATCTTGATGTAAATATAAAAATGTTGTATGTATCAATGTAGTTGAGCAATTGTAAATAAATTGTAATAATATTATTTTGGATTCTCTTCTGTAAATTTAATATTTGTACATATGGATTTTCTACTTTATGCTTGGTGAATGGAAATATTAAATATTTTGAGATGAGAAAACTTGATTTGTATTGTGAAATTATTTTGAAGTGCATTGAATTGAGATGATTGAGTTATTGAAGGTTGGGAGTTGTGAAATATTTTTAGAAGTGCTTTTTACAGGTCTTTGAAGAACTGGTTTCTCAAAATACAAAGGGAACTCTGTCAAAATTTTTATAAAATTTGCGGTAAAATTAAAATGGACAAAAATTTTTACTAGTATTTAAACTTTGAATAAATGGTTTTTAATTCCTACCAAAATGCTCACCACTTCCAAAATGTAAGAAAATTGTTTTAAAATCCCTTGTAGGGTACTTAATGAGTTATTGGTAGGTGAAGTTCGGTAGTTCATTAAGTATTCTACGGGATCATGTTATGCCTTACGGAGGGGTAGGGTGTGACACTGTATGTCACACCCTACCCCTCCGTAAGGCATAACATGATCCCGTAGTATACGTAATGAATTACCAACTTCGTCTCCTGATAACCCATTAAATACACTACAAAGGATTTTAAAACTTTTCTTACTTCTTTTTACAGTGGTGAGCACTATTTACAGGTGTTAAAAAATTTTTTGAACTAAAGTGAAACAGCTAACACATTTGAATAATTAACAATTTCTGCAAAAATTTTGACAGAGTGCCCTCTGTATTTTGAATAAAATAGTTCTTCAAAAATCTGTATAAGACACTTCAAATATTTGATTCAACCCCCACACTCCAATATTCAATCAACACAATAACTTTCTCAACAATTATCAACTCAAATCCACAATAATTTTCCAATGTTTTCAAAAGCTAAGATAAAAGTAATATATCATAATATTTACAAACCAAAATAATTTTCAAATTTAGTTTACAACTTTAATGTACAATTTTAATTTACAACTGCTCAAAATTAAGAACAATATATACATATAGTGAACATACATTATAATACAAAATGCAAAATATGGTACACTCAATATACCCGATGAACTCTCACTGAAGCACTAGCAACCTAGTCTACTGCCCTGTCAGTCTGTCTACCTGCGATAGTAATGAAAAGCTATCGCTGAGCTAATGTCTCAGTGGTGCACAACATTAATAAAATACAACTTTAAATCACAAATCATAAGTCATATAAATAATAGATACTTAAAACCATAGTTAAATTCAAAGACGGTGAATGTCAATAAGAATTTAAACTCTATTTCACAATATCACAATAAATATTAATAAATCATACACACATAGCTTAATCATGTTGTCAAAGTTCAATTCATCCTAAAAGCCAATGGCTAGTAAGGAATTCAATTCATCCCAAAAGCCGATGGCTAATGAGGAATAACATAGCTAGCTAGCAATAATATGAGTACTCATTCTATTCGTCCTCAACAGGCATACACCTCAACACTTCAGCCAGAGAGGGAATTCAATTCATCCCACTAGATAAGCTAGCGAGGAATTCAATCAATATACATGATAGCTGTGGTTTTAAACCATTTACAATACTTTTCAATCAATAAGTATCCATCAAATATCATTCAAATAATTTTTCACAATTTAAAACAATGATATACAAATAGTCATAATTTATTTCAATTGAAAATTCAAAAGAAATAACTGTTGTGCACAAACCTCTGATAACTGTCTCTTGGCCCTGACTTAGTGTTTCCTTCCCCTTCCCTGAGTCTTTGCTAACTGAAACACACAATTTGAAGTGTTTCAATACTCATTTAAACTGTCTCTAAGAATAAAGCTTAATAATTAACTTATTGAATTCTATTATTTCCTTAGTCAACCTAAGATGTTGACCCTCGATGCACTCTAGGTGAAGTTAACCTAAGATGTTGACCCTCGATGTACTCTAGGTGAATTAGGTTTTAATGTTACCAATATGTCACATTTGTAGCCTTTTAGTAATGGTACATGTTACCAAATTCATTTCCAAGTATGTTACATTTTATTGCAATTTGCCGAATTTCGGTATACTAATTTGACCTAGCCGAATGACCTAGTTCCCTCAGTTTTCGGGTTTTGGTCAAAACTACAAACTTGTAGGTCTATGTCTTATTGCATGCAGGGCAAAATTTCACGTCATTCTGAGTTGTGTAGACCAAGTTATGGTCAATTTACCAATGCTGGACAGAATGCACCAAAATGGTAGGTTTAGGTCTTTTTAGGTCACTTTTTGGTTCGGCTAATTTTTGGACCTGAACTTGTGCAAGCTATTTGGCTTGGTTCTGGCCATTTCTAGGCTTTGGTGTCTCATAAGAATTGTAGATATATATCTCAACTATTCATGGTAAAAAGTTCAGGTCAATTGGACCTGTTTTGAGTAAGTTATGGTCAAAATACTAACTACTGCCCAAATTGTCAATTTTCAGGCTTTCAAAACACTAATCCGGATTTAGTCATTTTCCAAGTCACCTTCTAGGCAGAATTTTGGTAAGCTTCCTTCATGAAAGTTGGCACATTTTGTGCCTAGTTTCACCTCCAATTGCTCTCATACTAATTAGAGCCACACACTTAAGGTTCTAAGCCAAAACATACACTGCCCTATTGTACATTGTTCATCCTTTACCTATTACACATCCTATGCTTACCAAGTCACTCTTCCATGCCAATTCTGGTTTGTACCATAACATTAACACATTTAGCAACTCATTTTTGATCATTTTGGCAGCTTATAACCATTCTCAATATGCACACTATAACTCAAAATTTTCTAAGTCCAATTACAATAATTAAACACATGAATACACCTCATTTACATGTCCAAATTCAAACCTTAATACACACATACACGCTGCCATCCATAACAACATAATTCAACAATATAATTCCATAAACCAAACCATGAAACAACACATTTTGATCTTCTTCATAAGGCTGCCACAAGTTTATACATACCCATCAATTTCCACTTTCACTTTTCAAGCTTATAATTCAAACCTTACACATAGAATTCAACTTCGATACAATTAACATTTAAATCATCATCCAACCCACTATTTGCATATAAGAAAAAGTTGTTCATGGTGAGTCCTCATGGCTGCTGAAATGTACCCCTCCATTAATTTATCAAACATCAAAAATTCCTCCACAAAACAACTACCCACAACAACCATTCAAAGTTTAATGAAGTAAGATTTGAAAACACTCACTTACCACTTTTGAAATTCTTCAAAACCTCACCAAAACTCAACTTTCTTGCTGCCTATCTATTGCCCAAGTTGTATAGACAAACTTTAGTGAAGAAATCAAGTGGAAAAGGTGAATTGATCAAGGTTGCATGGAGGTCCTTCCATGGCCAGCAATGGTGGTTTGTATGGGTTTTTGAATTCGGCAAGGTGAGGACTTGAGGAAGAAAGAGTGCTGCAGATTGTGAGTGAGACAAATTCTGGTTTCTTTATTCTTTAGATATCCCATAGTGGTCCACTAAGTGATTAAAGAATTTAAGTTAATGTTTAACTTCCATTTATTCCACATTATACCCATAATTTTTCTTATTCATACAATACATAATATTTCATTTTTTTTATGGCATTTTCAAACTTTATTACCATTTATTTTTAATGGACATTTAGGTCAAAAGGCAACTCGGAGTGTCAATTGACCACAATGCCTCTATTTGGGTTGCATTCTCAATTTTTCGATAACACCGAGTTTTGTCGTTTTCTCGATTTCTCGTTTTTCTTTGTACTAATTAATTAATTTTTCTTTGATATTTCTAATGATATTTATACTTCAATAAGTCTTTAATTATGTCTTAAAAATATTTTCTAGGATTTTCCGCGGTCCAGGGCTAGTCAATGGTCCACGCCGCAACTTCCCGGTGCGGTTACCCATCGCTAGGGTTTTCGGCTCGTTTAACTTGGTTACATTTCATTGCTATTATTTTTTCTTTGTTTTTCTTGCATTTTCTTTTCTTGTATTTCATTATTTTATGTCTCCTCATTAATATTTAAATGTAGTTCTAGGCATTCTAGCTGTCCGGACAGACACTGGTCACCGGAACAGTAGAACGCACTACCGAACATAGGGGTGTTACAATTCTCCCCCCCTTAAAATAAATTTCGTCTCGAAATTTTACTTGGCATTAGTCTCTGAATAGCTGTGGGTGCTGTCTCCTCATATCCTCTTCACGTTCCCAAGTAGCTTCCTAGCCTGAATGATGGTTCCACAGCACTTTAACCAGGTGTATCTATTTATTCCTCAACTGCTTCACCTCATATGCCAAAATTTCTATGGGTTCTTCCTCATATGAGAGGTCTGGATTTACCTCAATCTCTTCAACTGATAGTACATGAGATGGGTCAGATCTATACCTCCTTAACATGGACACATGGAAGACACTGTGTATCCTTTCTAGCTCTGGAGGTATTGCTAGCCGATATGCCAAAGGACCCATTCTCTCCAGAACCTCATATGGTCCAATGAAACGAGGACTCAGTTTCCCCTTTCTGCCAAATCTCATAATCCTTTTCTAAGGAGAAACTTTGAGGAATACCTTTTCACCCATTGCATATTCAATGTCTCTTCTCTTCAGATCAACATAGGACTTCTGACGGTCTGATGCAGCCTTGAGTCTGACGGTCTGATGCAGCCTTGAGTCTATCTCTGATCAATCTGATCTTTTCCTCTGTTTGCTGAACAATTTCTGGCCCAATCATCTTTCTTTCACCTACTTCATCCCAACATAGGGGAGTTCTACACTTTCTGCCATACAAAGCTTCATATGGAGGCATCCTAATGCTTGATTGGTAGCTGTTGTTATAAGCAAACTCAATCAAAGGCAAGTGTATATCCCAACTACCTTCAAACTCAATCACACAAGCCCGTAGCATATCCTCTAATATTTGAATTACCCTCTCAGACTGGCCATCTGTCTATGGGTGGAATGCTATGCTGAAGTTCAATCTAGTTCCTAGGGCTCTCTGAAGACTACTCCAGAATCTAGAAGTGAACCTAGGATCTCTGTCAGATACAATTGATACTGGCACTCCATGCAGTCTTATAATCTCATTTATGTACAATCTGGCCAATCTCTCTAGGCTATAGTCCATCCGGACTGGCAAAAAGTGAGCAGACTTGGTCAGTCTATCAACTATAACCCATACTGCATCATGACTATTCTGTGTCCTTGGAAGTCCAGTAACAAAATCCATAGTTATCCGTTCCCATTTCCACTCTAGTACTGGCAACGGATGTAACAAACCAGCTGGAACTTGATGTTCTGCCTTTACTTGCTGACAAGTTAGGCATTTGGAAACAAATTCAGCTATATCCCTCTTCATACCCATCCACTAGTAATGCTCTTTCAGCCTTTTGTACATTTTAGTTCCACCAAGGTGCATAGGAAAAGAAGACTCATGTGCTTCCTTCATGATGATCTGTCTCAATTCCACATTATTAGGAACGCACATTCTGCCCTGATGTAGTAGTAAACCATCATCCCTCACAGAAAATTCAGGTTTCTTGCCTTGCTAGACTTCTTTCAGTAGCTTCTGATATTTTTCATCATTCTGAGCAGCCATTCTGATCTGATCAATCAACACTGGCTGTACATGCCATGCAACTACTATCTGTCCCTCATCATCAACCTCCAAACTGGCATGCTGTGCTTTCAACTCATGTACCATGGACAAAGGAGAAACTCTGAGACTTGCCATAGTCTTGCGACTTAAGGCGTCAGCCACCACATTTGCTTTCCCTGGCTAATAGTCTATTAAATAATCATAGTCTTTAATCAGTTCTAACCATCTCCTCTGCCTCAAATTCAATTCCTTTTGGGTGCCCAAGTACTTCAAGCTCTTGTGATCTGTGTAGATGTAGCATTTCTCCCCATACAAATAGTGTCTCCAGATCTTCAGAGCAAAAACAATAGCTGCTAGCTCCAAGTCATGTGTTTGGTAGTTCCTCTCATGCGGTTTCAGCTGGCGTGATGCATAAGCAATGACATTCCGATCTTGCATCAGTACACAGCCTAACCCATTGTGAGAAGCATCACTATAAATTGTGTATTCTTTACCCGGTGTAGGTAAAGTAAGGACTAGAGCTTCAGTCAAACACCTCTTCAACTCATTAAAACTCTACTGGCATTTATCTGTCCACTGAAATTTTACATGTTTCCAAAGTAGCTTGATCAGTGGAGAAGCTAACATAGAAAACCCTTTCACAAACCGGCGGTAATATCCAACTAAACCCAGAAAACTGCGAATTTTTGTGATATTCCTGGGCAGTTTCCAATTTAGGATAGCTTTTACCTTACTGGAATCTACCTTGATCCCTTCAGCTGACACAACATGTCCCAAGAAGGAGATTTCTTTCAGCTAAAATTTACATTTCGATAATTCGGCGTATAACTGTTTCTCCCTTAAAGTCTGCAGTACAATTCGTAGATGTCTGTCATGCTCCTCTACATTCCTCGAATATATCAAAATATCATCAATAAACACCACCACAAACTGGTCGAGATATGGTCTGAAGATATTGTTCATCAGATCCATAAAAGCAGCTTGAGCATTTGTTAATCCGAATGGCATTACCAGAAACTCATAGTGGCCATATCGAGTTCTGAAAGCAGTCTTTGGAATACTCTACTCTTGCACTTTCAACTGATAATAACCAGATCGCAAATCAATTTTGGAGAATACAGCTGCACCCTTCAACTAATCAAACAGATCATTAATGCGAGACAATGGATATCTGTTCTTTATTGTCACCTTATTCAACTATCAGTAGTTAATACATAAGCGGAGGGTGCCATCTTTCTTCTTAACAAACAATACTGGCGCTCCCCAAGGTGACACACTAGGGCAGATGAAGCCCTTTTTAAGTAGTTCTTGCAACTGTACCTTCAACTCCTTCAACTCTGCTGGTGCCATTCTGTATGGTGTTATGGAGTTTGGATCCACACCAGGCATAACATTAATTTCAAACTGCACCTCTCTTTCTAGAGGTAATCCTGGCAATTCATCAAGAAATACATCTGGAAAGTCATATACTGTAGGGATGTCCCTCAATGCTGGACTCCCCACTAAGGTGTCTACCACATGTGCCAAGTATGCTTCACACCCCTTTCTGATCATTTTTCTGGCTAGTGTAGCCGAAATGATGTTTGATGGCAATAGCTACCTCTCCCCATGTATTACCACATCACTATACTGAGGGAGACCAAAAGTGACTGTCTTCAGTCTACAGTCAATTATGGCGTGATGCCTGGCTAACCAATCCATGCTCAAGATGATATCATAATCTTTGAAGGGCATTTCAATGAGATCAGACAGAAAGGTATGTCCTTGGATCACCAAAGGACAATCCTTATACATTCTATTAACCCTGACCTCTTGTCCTAGCGAACTTGTTACTAGCACCTCAAAGTCCATTTTTGTACATGAAACAACAATGCAATCAATGATGCTAGCACTCACATAGGAATAGGTAGAACCCAGATCAAATAATACAAACACATCTTGATTAAAAGTTGAGAAGGTACCAGCCAAAATATCAGATGTTTTGGCCTCTTCTCTCTGTCTCATTGCATAGACTCTGACTGGAGCACTACCTTGCTTTGATTGATTCACTGTGCCTTGGCTGCCTGCTGGGTAACCTCTACACCTGCCTCTACCTCTGCTAGGTGGTTGTGAACCTCTGGTGACAGGGCTCTGAACTAACCCTTCAGCAGTAGTAGGAGGTGGTCCAACTCTGCGAGTACTGGTGCAGTCCTTGGCAAAGTGTCCTGTGCCTCCACAGTTATAACAGGCTCCTATGGCCTTGTAGCACACCCCACCATGATTTCTTCCACAAGTTTCACATTGGCGGGGAGGGTAGGAACTTCTGGTGCTCTGCGACCAGATAGAGGAGGTTTCTGTCCCGAATATCTTCCCCTACCGGACTTCTTACCACCTCTGCTGTGTCCCTCAAAGTTCTTTCTCTTCCCAGTAGGACCACTAGAACTCTGATCTACTGACTTTCCCTCTTTCTCTTTTTCTGTCTTCTCTTATTTCTTTTTCTCTGGGGCTGCTTCTAACTCAATTCTTTCTAATTCTAGTGCTTGAGAAATAAGCTCAGAGAAGTTGTTATGTTTGAATCTGACCACTTGTAATCTGATACTGGGCTTCAAGCCGGTTTCAAACCTCTTACATCTTTCCCTGCTGGTAGAAAGTAGACTTATTGCATAATGGCTCAGGCGAGAAAATTCCCTTTCATATTCAGCCACTGATCTACTCTCCTGTTTCAGACTTAGGAACTCTTGCAGCTTCTGGTCCACATAAGCATCAGGGATATATTTTTGTCTGAACTCCCATAGAAAATCATTCCATATTAGCACTAAAGGTTCTACCAGACTATGGAGAATGGTTTTCCACCAGTCATATGCATCCCCCTGTAGCAGAGACACTGAATATTCAAATTGGAGCTCCTCTGTACAATGTAGCTTCTTGAACACCCTATCCATTCTTTCTGACCATTGTTCTGCCTCTAGAGGATCTACTGTCCCCTTGAACTCAGTAGCCCCATATTTCATCAATTTGTCATCTCGCCTAGCGAAGATCGTGGTTGTACCACCGTGTGCGTAGTGGGACTTGAGTAGGCATATTACCACCATTTGTTGGAACATTATGACCATCGAGCGAATCGAGCAGAAAGCGAGAAGCTGATGCGAGGGCTGGTGCTACTGATCCACTAACATTGTGTAGGGCTGGGGCATCCCCTTGTACCTCAGACTCTATAGATTGATCGACTGAACGATCACCCTCTTCCATAGTCAATGCGAGGATCTTAAACCTCCTGAACAAATAACACAAGGAGATTTCCTCCCGTTAGTGCATATTTATAATATAATATACTGTATGTATCAAATAATGACATTGAGCAGTTGTACTATGAAGAAAGAATAGTCGAATTACAGGTGAAAACATAATTTAAAAACTAGCTCTAATACCACTAAAACATGTTACACCCTACCCCTCCGTAAGGCATAACATGATCCCGTAGTATACCTAATGAATTACCAACTTCGTCTCCTGATAACCCATTAAATACACTACAAGGGATTTTAAAACTTTTCTTACTTCTTTTTACAGTGGTGAGTACTATTTACAGGTGTTAAAAAATTTTTTGAACTGAAGTGAAACAGCTAACACATTTGAATAATTAACAATTTTTGCAAAAATTTTGGCAGAGTGCTCTCTGTATTTTGAATAAAACAGTTTTTCAAAAACCTGTAAAAAACACTTCAAATATTTGGTTCAACCCCCACACTCCAATATTCAATCAACACAATAACTTTCTCAATAATTGTCAACTCAAATCCACAATAATTTTTCAGTGTTTTCAAAAGCCGAGATAAAAGAAATATATCCTAATATTTACAAACCAAAATAATTTACAAATTTAGTTTACAACTTTAATGTACAATTTTAATTTACAACTACTCAAAACCAAGAACAATATATACATACAGTGAACATACATTACAATACAAAATGCAAAATATGGTATACTCAATATACCCGATGAACTCTCACTGAAGCACTAGTCTGCTAGTCTGTCGATCTGTCTACTGCGACAAAGAATGAAAAGCTATCGCTGAGCCAATGTCTCAGTGGTGCACAACATTAACAAAATACAACTTTAAATCACAAATCATAAGTCATATAAATAATGGATACTTAAAACCATAGTTAAATTCAAAGACGGTGAATGTCAATAAGAATTTAAACTCCATTTCACAATATCACAATAAATATTAATAAACCATACACACACAGCTTAATCATGTTGCCAAAGTTCAATTCATCCCAAAAGCCGATGGCTAATGAGGAATAACATAGCTAGCTAGCAATAATATGAGTACTCATTCTATTCGTCCTCAACAGGCACACACCTCAACACTTCAGCCAGAGAGGGAATTCAATTCATCCCACTAGACAAGCTAGTGAGGAATTCAATCAATATACATGATAGTTGTGGTTTCAAACCATTTACAATGCTTTTCAATTAATAAGTATCCATCAAATATCATTCAAACAATTTTTCATAATTTAAAACAATGATATACAAATAGTCATAATTTATTTCAATTGAAAATTCAAAAGAAATAACTGTTGTGCACAAACCTCTGATAACTGTCTCATGGCCTTGACTCAGTGTTTCCTTCTCCTTCCCTGAGTCTTTGCTAACTGAAACACACAATTTGAAGTGTTTTTTGTGTTTCAGTACTCATTTAAACTGTCTCTAAGAATAAAGCTTAATAATTAACTTATTGAATTCTATTATTTCTTTAGTCAACCTAAAATGTTGACCCTCAATGCACTCTAGGTGAATTAGGTTTTAATATTACTAATATTTCACATTTGTAGCCTTTTAGTATTGGTACATGTTACCAAATTCATTTCCAAGTATGTTGCATTTTATTGCAATTTGCAGAATTTCGGTATACTAATTTGACCTAGCCGGATGACCTAGTTCCCTCGGTTTTCGAGTTTCGGTCAAAACTACAAACTTGTAGGTCTATGTCTTATTGCACGAGGGGCAAAATTTTAGGTCATTCTGAGTTGTGTAGACCAAGTTATGGTCAATTTACTAATGCTGGACAGAATGCACCAAAATGGTAGGTTTAGGTCATTTTTAGGTCACTTTTTGGTTCGGCCAGTTTTTGGACCTGAATTTGTGCAAGCTATTTGCTTGGTTCTGGCCATTTCTAGGCTTTTATGTCTCCATAAGAATTGTAGATATATGTCTCAATTATTCATGGTAAAAATTTCAGGTCAATTGGACCTGTTTTGAGTAAGTTATGATCAAAACAATAACTACTGCCCAAATGGTCAATTTTCAGGCTTTCAAAGCACTAATCCAGATTTAGTCATTTTTCAAGTCACCTTCTAGGCAGAATTTTGGTAAGCTTCCTTCATGAAAGTTGGCACATTTTGTACCTAGTTTCACCTCCAATTAGTCTCATACCAATTGGAGCCACACACTTAAGGTTCTAAGCCAAAACATACACTGCCCTATTGTACATTGTTCACCCTTTACCAATTACACATCCTATGCTTACCAAGTCACTCTTCCATGCCAATTATGGTTTGTACCATAACATTAACACATTTAGCAACTCATTTTTGGTCAAAAAAAATGTTCACCCTTTACCAATTACACATCCTTCATGAAAGTTGGCACATTTTGTACCTAGTTTCACCTCCAATTAGTCTCATACCAATTGGAGCCACACACTTAAGGTTCTAAGCCAAAACATACACTGCCCTATTGTACATTGTTCACCCTTTACCAATTACACATCCTATGCTTACCAAGTCACTCTTCCATGCCAATTATGGTTTGTACCATAACATTAACACATTTAGCAACTCATTTTTGGTCATTTTGGCAGCTTATAACCATTCTCAATATGCACACTATAACCCAGAATTTTCCAAGTCCAATTATAATAATTAAACACATGAATGCACCTCATTTACATGTCCAAATTCAAACCTTAATACACACATACACGCTGCCATCCATAACAACATAATTCAACAATATAATTCCATAAACCAAACCATGAAACAACACATTTTGATCTTCTTCATAAGGCTGCCACAAGTTTATACATACCCATCAATTTCCACTTTCACTTTTCAAGCTTACAATTCAAACCTTACACATAGAATTCAACTTCGATACAATTAACATTTAAATCATCATCCAAACCACTATTTACATATAATAAAAAGTTGTTCATGGTGAGTCCTCATGGCTGCTGAAATGTACCCCTCCATTAATTTATCAAACATCAAAAATTCCTCCACAAAACAACTACCCACAACAACCATTCAAAGTTTAATGAAGTAAGATTTGAAAACACTCACTTACCACTTTTGAAATTCTTCAAAACCTCACCAAAACTCAACTTTCTTGCTGCCTATCTACTGCCCAAGTTGTATAGACAAACTTTAGTGAAGAAATCAAGTTGAAAAGGTGAATTGATCAAGGTTGCATGGAGGTCCTTCCATGGCCAGCAATAGTGGTTTGTATGGGTTTTTGAATTCGGCAAGGTGAGGACTTGAGGAAGAAAGAGTGCTGCAGATTGTGAGTGGGACAAATTCTGGTTTTTTTATGCTTTAGATATCCCATAGTGGTCCACTAAGTGATTAAAGAATTTAAGTTAATGTTTAATTTCCATTTATTCCACATTATACCCATAATTTTTCTTATTCATACAACACATAATATTTAATTTTTTTATGGCATTTTCAAACTTTATTACCATTTATTTTTAATGGAAATTTAGGTTAAAAGGTAACTCGGGGTGTCAATTGACCACAATGCCTCTATTCGGGTTGCATTCCCGATTTTTGGTAACACCGAGTTTTGTCGTTTTCTCGATTTCTCATTTTTCTTTGTACTAATTAATTAATTTTTCTTTGACATTTCTAATGATATTTATACTTCAATAAATCTTTAATTATGTCTTAAAAATATTTTTCAGGGTTCCTCATGGTCTAGGGCTAGTCAACGGTGCACGCCGCAACTTTCCAGTGCGGTCACCCTTCGCTAGGGTTCTCGGCTTGTTTAACTTGGTTGCATTTCATTGCTATTATTTTTCCTTTGTTTTTTTTGTATTTTTTTTTCTTGTATTTCATTATTTTATGTCTCCTCATCAATATTTAAATGTAGTTCTAGGTATTTTAGCTATCCGGATAGACACTGGTCACCGGAATAGTATAACGCACTATCGAACATAGGGGTGTTACACTGTAGCATGAACGGTTGGGTCATGTAGCCAAGTCTACCTTATTTAGAATACCTGCTCTTAATATTTTCGTGAATGAATCTTTACCATGTGAATTTTGTCCTTTATTAAAGCAACATCGTTTATGTAATACCCTCCCTGTAGCAACTCTGTACATTCTACTGTTTCGGTGACCAGTGTCAGTCCGGACAGTTAGAACGTCCGAAAAAATATTTAAACTAAAGTGAGGAACCATAATTAACTCAAATATTAATAAGAAAAATTTAGGAAAAATTTTAGAAATAAAATACAATCAAGTTAAATGAGCTGGTGCCCTAGCGATGGGTAACCCAGTGGGAAGTTGCGGTTCTCGCAACTAGGAGCCCTAGACCCGAGGAAAAATTTATAAAATAATTTTTGAGACTCCAGAGAAGAGTCATTAAGGTTCTATGGCATTAGAATGCCAAGAAAATGCTTAGAAAAATTTTTCAATCGGTACAGACAATTTTAGTCTGTTAAGCCAAACGAAGGGCATTTTGGTCATTTCGCCTTTAGAGGTGATTTTTAGCCGACTTGTCTAGTTAAGTAAATAATTATTATGACACAAAATGTGAATAAATATTACTAAAAATTAAATTGAAAATGAGTAGAGAAGAGAATAAAAGAAAATGAAAGAAATTGGAATTATGACATCACCATGATGTCATTAAACACTTACCACCAATTACAATTAATCAAGCCCATTTAAAATAAATAAAATGAGATAAGAATACAGCAAAAAATCAAAAAACTCAGCAGCCATCACCTTCACCAAAAATCAGCCGCCCCATACCCATTCCAGTGTCCTCCATTGCCAAGTTTTCAAAGCTTGGTTTCCTTAGTTTTTCTTCCACTAAACCCTAAATTCCCAACACAAAAACTTGATAGTTCATCTTATTGAAGCTTTTGGGAGCAAAAAGAAGTGAAAAAGAAGCTCTTGCAAGATTGGAATTAACTCCATTCAAGGTTAGTGACCAAACTTCATATTTCTCTTTAGTTTCATGTTGAGGAAGTGAGATTAAGTAGAAATCTATAAGAAAATTGCATAAAAATTATGTGTATACCTCCCCAAAAATTTTGGCAGCCTTGTACTTGGTAGGGTTATGAAGTTTTCTTTGAGATGAAATGGTATCATGGCTACCTTCAATATTAACTTCATGATTAGGATAATGAAATGCAAGTTAAATGCATGACTTGAGATGGTTGAGTTAGGGTTTGGGTATGAAATTGAGACTTTGTTCATGTGTTGGTGAATAAAAGTTTAAATGGTCAATTAGTGACCATTTAGCTGTGTATGATGAGGAAATGAAGTGAGTTATGGCTTGGCATTTGAGTTTGGGTGAGCTGCCTTGGCTGACCTGCAGGACTGATTGTGAGTCCAGCAGGTTTAGGTAGCTATAAATAGAGTTGTAGAGGTTCAATTGGTGCAAGGCCAATTAGACATGAAACTAGACACATAATGGCACAACTTTGGTATAGAAACCTTTCCCAGAAAACCAAACCAAGTTGACCTAAACATTGCCCTAATCCGGGTGACTTGCATTCTGCCTGGGCAAAATGACCAAATGAACAGTATTTATTCATTTAGTCTTAACTCAATGTAGAAAGGTCCAATTGACCTGAAATTTTACCAGTAGAAAGCTGAGACATAGACCTACAACTTTCATGAAGAACACAAATCCAAATTCTGATCATAACCTAGTCAAATTTCCAACCAAACTTAGATTACCAAATCTGGCAGAACCAGTTTTGCCCAGAATTTTGGATTTTGTCCAATCCGGCCAGTTATGGTGTTTAGGTCATAACTTGAGCTACAAAACTCCAAATGGAGTGATTTAAAAAAGGAAATGTAACTAGACAAAATAAGGAACAACTTTCATGAAGACAATTTTGCCAAATTCCTACTGTATAAATGACCAATGGAACAGTAAATATGAGGATTAAAATCTAAAAATTTTGAATAACTAATACTAAGCTTAGAAATGGTATTGGCAACCAATACCAACAATTTTAGAATGCAAAATGTGGTATGTTGGGAGTATTAGAACCAATGTACCTATTGTCTATGCAAAAGTCAATATTTTAGTTGACAAATAAAATGAATAGTAACACCTAAACTTAAATTTCAAGAATTGTAAAGTTTAAAAGTGTAACATGCCCTAGTACACCTAGCAAGATTGGTTTGGATAGGTTGGCATGCCAATAGGGTTCAGTTAGCAGTACTGCACATGGCATTATGCCATTCTGTGATTTCATGGCTTCTAGCCATTCTGACATTATGTTGATACTTGACCTTGTGCCTAATGTTATTACAGCTTATTAGCTGTTCTGTTGCACACCGGGAGATGCATATGTGACCGATGGTGTGACGGCCCGAGGTATTAGATACCCAGTGCCAGTTTACCTGTTTATCCAGTCCAGTCATCCAGTATAGGTTACTTGGGCAACTAAAAATGAAACTAGTATTTAAAATTTAATGAAATTATGAATATAACAAATACAAAATAAATAAGATTACCAATAATAATCGAAAAATTGTCTGCATAAGACATCAGAACATGCACTGCATATTTATTTTCTGTTATTTCTTTTATTTTATTATTGGCACCACTAAGCATTATTGCTTAGCGCGTTGCTTTTTACCACGCGTAGGTTCTGGAGAGACCGACCGAGAGCCCAGTAGACCACAGACTAGGTGAGACCTTTTGTAGCTCTGCATAGTGTCCGTGTCACCTCACCATCATCAGTGCATTGGTAGGACACTAGGTTTTATTTTGATATTTTGTAATTAACTTTTATTTTCTCATGTGTAATTAAGACTTATGTAATGTATTTTGGTATTGATGTAAATAATGGAAATTGTGTTTATGAATGAAAAAGTGAACATTTATTTATGACCTTTATATGAATATCATATGAAATGAATGAATGAGAAATGGGAGTATATTTGAGGAATATTGAGATTTTGTTGATGAAATAGAGTGTCACACCTTACTCCTCTGTAAGGCATAACATGATCCCGTAGAATACTTAATGAACTACCGAACTTCACCTACCAATAACTCATTAAGTACCCTACAAGGGATTTTAAAACAATTTTCTTACATTTTGGGAGTGGTGAGCATTTTCGTAGGAATTAAAAACCATTTATTCAAAGTTTAAATACTAGTAAAAATCTTTGTCCATTTTAATTTTGCCGCAAATTTTATAAAAATTTTGACAGAGTTCCGTTTGTATTTGGAGAAAACAGTTCTTCAATTACCTGGGAAAAACACTTCCAAAAATTTTTCACAACTCTCAACCTCCAATAAACCTCAAATCAACTCAATTCAATTCACTTCAAAATAACTCCACAATCCAATCAAAATTTATCATCACAAAATATTTAATAACTTCATTCACAAGGCATAAAGTATGAAATTCACAGTTACAAATATTAATTTACAGAAAGAAATCCAAAAATAATATTATTAGAATTTATTTACAACTGCTCAACTTTACATTGATACATACAACATTACTATATTTACATCAAAATTAACTACAAGGGTATAAAATAATACCCGTACAAAAAGACCGGTGTAGTTCTCAATTCAATAGCAGCTCACTCTGCTGCTTTCTCCTTGCTCTTATCTGCGACAGCAAAATAAGCTATCGCTGAGTATAAAAATACTCGGTGGTGCACAATAGAGATTTGAAATGTAGTACATAAATCATTCATTATCAAAACACAGTTTAAATATTTCTCAATCACATTTCGCAAACTATCAGAGCTCATAATAACACAATTTAGTCAAATAATTTCATAAACACAGTGTTGCCAAAATCATACACTACTTAAGCCATAACACAAAATTTCCAATCAATGTCGTGTTGTACACCACGACAAAGCAATCTACAACCCCATTAATCAAAATCAATGAGGGAGGTGGCTAGCTAGCTAATGAGTACTCATCCGATCTCAACCTCAACTGGCAAGCCAGAGAGGGAGGAAAATAAACGATCTCAACCCATAAATGGAGGAGGAATAATGTGATATTGTCATGCTAAGTGTGAACACAAAATCTATTCAAAACAATTTATTGGAAATCTGGTAAATTTTCAAAGTCATATCCACAATCATAAATGGCAACACAATTCATATTTAACTAAAAAAAAAAATCAAATTTTCAAAAATCATATATTTAAACAAAAATTACTGTGCACAGACCTGACGTGAGTAGCCTCTAGGCCTTGACTCAGTCTCTCCAAGCTTCCAAGTCTTTTTCAGCTGAAACACACAGTTTCATAGTGTTTCAGTACCATATCTTAGCATAAATCCAAAAATAAATTTAACTTCATTTTTACCTAGCTTTATTGTGCTAAACTCGACGTTCTTGAAATTTTTGTGTTTCAGGTTACTATTCACTACACTATTCAAGTCAAATTGTTGACTTTTTAAGGCTTAATAGGTATGGAAACTCCAACTTCATCCACATACCACATTTTGGTCATTAAATTTGTTGGTTTTGGTCATTTTCTCAAAGCTTAAGTCCTTTAGGCAAAATTGTCAAATTTTCATTTTTGGTACTCCTAGTTGCACTGTTCCATTGGTAATTTTACTGTTGGAATTTGGCAAAACTTCCTTCATAGAAAATGTTTCTTATTGTCTTAAGTTTATTCTCATTTTTGAATCACCCCAATTGGAGTTTTGTAGCTCAAGTTATGGCCATTTGAACCATGGCTGCCGGATTAGACACAATCTAGATTTTCTGGGCAATTTTGGTGCTGACAGTTTTGGGTCACCAACTTGGGGTGGCCAAGTGACTTGGTTGCTGGCAAAATTTGGGTTTGTGTTCTTCATGAAAGTTTTAGGTCTATATCTCATCTAACCACTGTTAAAATTTCATGTCATTTGGACCTGCCTAGCTCGAGTTATGGCCAAATGAACAAATACTGTTCATTTGGTCAGTTTGTACAGGGCAGCCTGCACTTTTCCAACTTTGGTCAATTTGTTCACTAGGTTTTGGTTACTTTTTGGGCATGGTTACTAAATAAAAATTGTGTCATTTTATGTCTATTTTCATCCCCAATTGGTCCCATATCAATTGGACTTGTAAAATTTCATTTTTGGTCCTTCAAAGTTAACTTGGTCATGCTGCCAGCAGTATGACTACACTCCCTCCGAATTTGGTTTTAATTCCAATCATTCTAACACAATTCATTTGGGCATAAATGACCATTTTTCACTTCACAATAGGTCAAAGACACCATTTACTCATTTCTTACATTTTTGGTTCATAAACCCTAATATTCAAAACCCTAAGTTTGTCTAATCTTCACAATTCATGTAATCTAATTATATAATTCACATATATAACATCTATTCACCAATATTTCATATTTAACCTAACTAAATACCATTAAAACCTTAGGGTTCTATGGCTGCCACATTCTTTCTTCCCTTATTTAAGCATAATTTCCTTTATTTCTAATCCAATCTCATCACACATAAACTTAAATTCATGAATTCCATAAGAATCCAAACTTGAAATTGCACTTACCTCAATTTGTAGATTTCCTAATTCTTCAATTCTCCAAGTTTTGTTTTCCTTCTTGCTCCCAAAGTGTTTATCTAGGTCTAGGGATAAGATTTAATGTTGGGATTTAGAGGATTTATGGAAAGGAACCAAAGAATCCCAAGCTTTTCTTGCTTAAAAATGGTGGAGTAAATGAGAAAGAAAGGAGAGAGACTTGGACGGCAATATGGAGAAGAAGATAACTTTTGTTTTATTTTTTTTTTCTTTTCTTTTCTTTTATTTACTTATGGAAGACCCAAAAAAAAAATCTTATTAATTAATTATATTAATTATAACATTTATGGCATCATGCATGATGTCATCTCCCTACACCTTTTTCATTTTCTTTCTTTTTTTTTTTCTATTCGCTCTTTAATTTAATTCTCGATTCCGAAATTTTCTTTTCTCCGATTTTATTTGACAGTTAGGTCAGGAGTCAGCTCTCGGGGTTAATTGACCAAATTGCCTCTCTCCGGTTCATCCCGGTTTGCAAATAATTCAATATTTCTTTCGGCTCCCTGACCTAATTATTTGACTAACTTAATAGTTCTTTTTGGTGATTTTCTCTTTTCCACTGTGTTCATGAGGGTCCTAAGGACCGCAGCGTCACATTTTACGGTTCAAAATTTGAGTTTAAAATGACTTCGCAGTCCTTCCCGAGAAGGTCATCCATCGCTGCAACTCTCGACTCGTTTAACTTCTTATATTCCGTTTTTCTTATTTATACTTAACTAATTGAACATTACTAATTATTTGTGTTTATAGCTTCTTTAGTTGTCTTAAGTGTGGCTCTAATCCCCTTAATTATCCGGACTGACTCCAGTCACTGGAACAGTGAAATATACTAGGCTATACAAATAGGGGTGTTACATAGAGTTTGGGATTGATTGAAAATTTTGGAAGTGTTTTTCACAGGTTCCAAAGAACTATTTTATCCATTTTTAACCAGCACTCTGCCGAATTTTCTATAAAATTTGCGGAACCTCAAATAAATTAGAATTTCAATATATGACTTAAATGAAATATATTGTACTTCATAACTATGATAAAAATAAATAAGGAAGGATAAAAATGAATAAAATAAAATATGGTGTTCCGGTACACTGTGTAGCATATCTTACTCGGCTATACTGTGGACGGGTAAGGGGTGTCACAGTTTACCTTCTTTCAATAGCGCAATATCAAGTAAAAGTGTGTTTGAGTTAATACATGTAGACCTATGGGGGCCATATCATATTCAAACAATATCTCGGACAAGGTTTGTTTTAACTATTGTGGATGATTTTAGCAGATCAACTTGGGCTTACCTAATGAGGGATAAAACTCAAACCCTCTTTTACCTTATTATGTTCTTGAATTTAATAGAGACACAATTTCATAAGAGAGTAAAAGTCATTCGTTCAGATAACGGCTTGGAATTCATAAACATCTCTTGTCAATCTGTGTTCAAAAGCCGAGGAATAATGCACCAAAAAACTTGTCCACACTCGCCCCAATAGAATGGGGTAGTCGAATGGAAGCATAAACACATGTTGGAAGTGGCCCAAGCATTACTGTTTCTGTCCAAGCTACCTAAACATTTTTTGGGGGAAGCCATACTTGCAGCTGTATACTTAATAAATAGATTACCATCTTCAGTCCTGAATTAGAAAACACCATTTGAAATTTTACATCACAAACCACCAGAATATGGGCACCTCAGAATATTTGGTTGCTTGTGCTTCACTACCAATACCAAACCACATAAAACCAAGTTTGAACTTAGAGCTACAAAATGCTTATTTCTTGGGTATGCTACTGGACACAAGGCCTACAAGGTTTTTGATCTCAATGCCCAAAAGATGTTTGTATCAAGAGATGTTATCTTTCATGAGTCAATTTTCCCTTATAAAAATAAACCCTCTGGTCAACCTCACTCAAATACAGTTCCTCTACCCATCGTTCCTCTCACGACATCTAAGCAAACTGATATATTTCCAGCTGAAGTCCAGTAACCATCTAACACTACAACAAAGTCACCCATTGTTCCCATCATTATCAGTGAAACTGAAATTCCATCATCTTCTTGTCAAGAGTCATCACCAAATAATTCTGTCGAGTCATCTCCTCTTCCTCTTTGTAGAAGTACTAGACAAACATCAAAACCAACATGGCTACGGGACTTTGTGGCTCACATCACATATGATACTTCTTTTCCAATAGCAACATCTCCACATCAAGGTGGTGCTGCAGGTATAACTCTTCCTTATAATCATTTTATTTCTAATCCTATCTTTAACCATGAATATCTTGCCTTCATTGCTAAAGTGTCAACTATCAAGGAACCTTCTTCTCATCATTAAGCTAAGGATAACATATGATGGGTCCAAGCGATGCATCAAGAATTGGAGGCAATTGAAAACAATAATACATGGCAGTTAATGGAACTTCCAGCAAGGAAGAAATCCATAGCATCAAAGTGGGTATATCGGATCAAGTATAAAACAGATGGTATAGTTGACAAATTCAAAGCTCGGTTGGTAGCCAAGGGCTATAACCAAGTTGAAGGGATTGATTATATCGATAGTTTCTCACCACTGTGTGTATCTTCCTTACAGTTGCTTTAGCTAAACAATGGCCAATAAATAAGATTGATGTTAATAATGCATATTTACATGGTTTTATCAATGAAGAATTGTACATGACACCTCCGGAAGGCTACATAAAAGCATTGAATGGGCAAGTATGTAGGCTTGTAAAGTCCCTTTATGGATTGAAACAAGCAGGTTGATAATGGAATAAACAATTTATGAGTAAACTCAAGGAATTTGGTTTTCATCAGTCCCTTTCAGATCACCGTCTATTTACAGAGTCCTCCGGAGATGATTTCCAAGCACTTCTTGTTTATGTCAATGACGTTCTTATAACTAGAACCCATGAACAATCCATTCTTCTAACTAAAAGGTTCTTAGATGCTAAGTTTACAATCAAAGATATGGGATATGTTAAATACATCCTGGGTATTGAGCTTGCACGATCAACAGAAGGATTGTTTATTAGTCAGCGTAAATATATACTTGACATGATACAGGATGTTGGTCTTTCACATGCAAAATCAACGTTTTTTCCTATGGTAAAGGGCCTTCATCTATCTCCAGATATATGAGAATTAATGTCAAAACCAAGAAAATATTTAAGAATTGTTGGAAAATTATTATACTTGAGCTTAACAAGACCAGATATCACATACCCTGTCCAACAGCTCAGCCAATTTCTTCAAACACCAAGAGTTCCTCATTGGCAAGCTGTAATTCAAGTACTCAAATATTGGAAGGGATTTCCAGAGAAGGGAATTTTCTTTCCAGCTACATCATCTTTTAAACTTCAAGCTTATTGTGATAGTGATTGGGCTGCATGCCCCACAAACAGATTTGTATTTTTCTTGTCTCAGCACTTATCTCATAGAAATCAAAAAAGCAAATGACTATAAGTTGTTCCTCTGCAAAGGCTGAATATAGAAGCATGGTTAGTATAACTTGTGAGCTCAAATGTATCACCTATCTCTTGCAAGATTTCAATATTCCCCTCCATACTCCTATACTGTTACATTGTGACAACCAAGCCGCCATTAATATCAGCAATAATCCAATGTTCCACGAACGTTCAAAGCATATAGACCTAGATTGCCATGTTGTCTAAGATCATGTAAACAACGGCTTTCTTCGTCCAACTGACATCCCATCGCAACTTCAATTGGCAAGCGCATTCACCAAGTCCTTATCTGCAGCTGCCTTCACATTCATTATGTCCAAGCTGGGTCCAGTACAACTTCACTATGTAGGAATGAAAGCATAAAAAACATAAGTTTAGATCATTGAATTCAAAATTTTTCTTCTAGGGTCTCATGCATCATGCAAGATTCATTATTTATCTATTTGATTTTAATGATAAAAAGCATATTAAAATACTTTTAATATATTTTTGAATCTACATTTGCTATTTAAGATTTTAGAATTAACAGATTAATTCGTTAGAACCCTAGATTAGATCAAGAACAAGTGCACTAACCTTTTGATGCACTGCAGTTGTGTTTGGCACCTTTGGGATGCGCCTAGGACACCAGATATTGTTCCTCTAGCTTGTCCACACCAAGATCACCAATAGCAGCCCTTTGAATAGCTTCTCAAGTCTTTTCAATCAATTAGAAATTCAGGTTTTGCCTTTAGAGAGATTACAGATGCATACAGGACACTAGAAACGATTTCTAGTATTTTTAATTCAAGAGAATGTTGGCAATTCTCTTTCAATTGATGAGAGATGAAGAAGAAGAGAGGGGAGAGGCTCTTTTGGGTGGCGGCACAAAAGAAAAAATAGTAGCTTGTTATTTTTTCTTTTCATCCTTTCCCTTATATAGCTAGGTCACCACTTAAAACCCTTGCCTCACGTCACATTTTGATTGGCTCTTAGTTTAAATGACCCAATCACATTGTGCCAAGTGTCAAACTTAGATTTAATCTTGACTTTGATTATCTTATATGATTAAAAGACAAATGGCAAGCTTATCTGTAGTGCCATGTGTCACCATCTCATAGAGCCACATGTCACCCTGTGAAATTACCAAAATACCCTTGTGTCTTAATTTTGAGTTCTTAACCCAAAATAATTATTTCTCTTCTTCTAATCAATTTATATCAAATATAAATTAATTGATTAATCTCTATTAATTAATTTCTCATAATTAAATTCATATTTAAACACTTTAAATATAAATTTAACTTATACTATACATCCAATAACCTAGATTTGGTTTCAAGCCATGCTAGGGACTTTGCAATCTAATTGCAAACCAAACCTATTTAATTAATCAATTAAACTCTTTAATTAATTAATTAAATTACATTTAACTTGGTGATTACTTGTGTATGTGTGTGACTCACTAGGCTCATCACTAATTGGCAATCAGATATGATATCAACTCTTAATATCATCAGAACTCTTTCTTACCATAAATGATTTCTCTAAATCATTTTATGCACCTCATAGACCATGGTTAACACCTAGCATAGCATGCCATGGCCACCCAATCAGTAATAAGGAATACCTTAAATGAACCTATAATCATATGTTACCATGTACTAGAATCTCTCTGTTACAAAATCTCAATTCGAGCTGGAGTCATGGTTTATGTCAAACCCCATTTACTATGAACATTATGTTGTCTTTTAATTCCAGTTCTTGATTAAAAGGTTTTCTCATCAGAAACTCTTTTCTGATTAAATATATTTGTCCTGGCCAGGAACTTGAAACATTAAGAACAATTAAATGAACAAAGGATTTTATCCCTATTTACTTAGGGTAACAGATTCCATCTTGATCAACACCTACCTCCATATATAACTAGTAGGAGCTAACAGATGCCCATATATCTATACACAATACAAGTATGAAAGCAGTATCAAACTCAAAACACTTATATACAAGATAACTATGCTATTTCAGGTGTAAAGATTATATGCACTAATATGATTTATGACAATACATTGACAAGAGTAAACTCCATGTGCTTGTCATAAATGTCACTAGTTCGACCAACTTATCATGTATAAGTGCCTATCATGTTTGTTATATGGCATGAGACTCACCATTCCATCTTATTTATATCTCATATAAATACATTGGGAATAAACATGAATACAATCTTTCTGGATAAGTCATGTCCTGTGTGAAGTATCTTCGATTGTGAACCTATTTATGATACTTTGAGCTAGAAATACTGTCACTCATATTTTTAACAACTTAAGAATAGAATTTCTAACAAAATATCAATGGACCTTTTTTATTACACATAAATATATTATGTAAACGAAAAAGTGAAAATGCCTTTTAATTAATAAAACATGTACAAGATACATACTAAATGATATGCTCTAGGGCATACTACTAACACACTAGCCTCCAGCTTGAGGGGGGGATGACAAAGTTATTCACAAAAGGTGCCAAAACGTTTGTTAGTTTGTTACTCCAGCTTGGCATTCCGTTAAAGGCTACTTGTAGATTTTACAGCTCAGCTAGCTAGCATACCAGAATTATTCTTTTGTATTCTAGATTATTCTTTTCACTTGTATATATAGAGCCTTCTTGTATCATAACAGATATATGAAATGAGAATATAATTCTCTTAATTATCTTTGCTCTTCTGTTTGGCTATTTTGCCTTACTTGCTGCAATAGCTTATTGGTGAGATTTAAATTAAACTACGTCTTCTATCAATCAATGCTTTTGCTTTTACTTGGAAAATTTATGTATAGAAAAAGAATATAATAATTTAACCTTTAATCTTTCTTTCTTGGTACTATTTGATTTCAACTAGAATTCAAATTTGATCTCAAAAATCTTAGAGACAACTCCAATACTAAACATTTAGGGGTGTTAGAATTGGACATTTGAAGGAATTAATGGAGGTTTTATACCCAATAACTACTTCAAATGCACCCATTTGATAAAAGTATTAAACAATTGCTATTTAGTTAAGACACTCCTGACCTATTGCAGTTCAAAAAGTTTGTTTTCAATCAGCTGTTATTGTTATCAAGATAAGAAGACCACTTCATACTTGCATAGTGAACATATATATATTATACTGTTATTCATATTTTCTTATATTATTTAATTTTTATGTATCTATTTTAATGAAAAATAATATGGTATAATAAAAAAATATATATTTATTTGAATAATAAAATCAATGTGATATAATAAATTAATAATTATTTATTTATTTTAATAATAAAAAAAATTATATGATATATATTTTTTATTAGTTATTTTACATACCAACTAAATAAAGTTTTACTAAGCACTTAATATAAATCAACTACCATATCAACCATAAACTAATAGAAACAGTTATCAACTATCATTTGCATCCAACAGCTAAATCAAACACTCATTTAATCATTTTTATTACAACACAAACATTGTATAACTAACTATTTTTAATATTGATGCATTTTCAAAATATAGGAATTGATTACTTGTCTACTGCCACTTATGACGATGCCATTCCAACACATAAAGCATTACTGAGAAGCAAGGTAAGAAATATTCTAATGAAGAAATCGTATATCATTTTTGTTACATTTTCACTTGATATATAGCTATTAATTCTAAAACTATGAAAAATATTTCAGAAATCATCCTTGTGGAGGGCCTAAAACTTGAAGACATTAAAGCAGGAATATATGATCTCCATCACTTGCCTATTTGGGTGCTTGGTGCTGATGGAAGACCAATAAGATGCATTCTTATGGAATGATATGATGTGAAAGCTGGACTTAAAATTTTATATATTATTTATAGAGAAAAAAAAAAATTGTAATACATATAAATTTTCAATGTATAACAATAACGGAATAGGAAAAAATAAAATAATTTTATAAAAAAGTTATAAATTCTTATTATAATCTTAAAATTATAACTGTTTTAGATGAGCTTTCATTTTTTTAGAAATGTTGCATGATCGCTTCATTAACCACTGTCCACTGTAAACTTAAATACTTATGACTTGTTTGGCATTGATGTTGGAGTTACTATTAAGAAAAAATATATTTTTAAATATACTAGTTAAAGAGTATTAAAAAATAATTTAAAATTAAATTTAATAAGTTTTAGTAATCAAAATACTAAAATAATAAATTTTTTTTTTTTTCAACTGAATAGCATCTATGGTGCTTTTTCCCTTGGAAAGCAATTTTGACCCTAAAATCTCAAAACCAAAGAAGCACTTAGTAAGTAAGTATTTATGAAGTCTTCTAATTTTTATTTTTATCTACTCATCTTATGATTTTTTTTAAAAAAAAAAAGAAAGAAAATTGAGTGGGTCAAATTGACCTACTCATTTGTATTTATATTGTTTTTCTTTACCATCAATATATGTAATTTTTTTATAAAATAAAATTCAGTGGGTACAAATGCCTCTAAACTGATGTGACAATGTGCAGATTAGTTGATGGAAATGGGCACAAACTCCTGCTATTTTACATAGGATAATCTACATGAAATGATAAGTTAATAAGGTGTAGAAAATATATATATATATATATATATATATATATATATATATATATATATATATAATGTTGTGGACAGAACCGCTATAAAATTTAGTCAAAGTAACATTTTCAAATGCTTATAAAAATGCCACTTTGATTGCCGTCATAAACATCTTTTCCCAAGCCATTTTAAATATGGATAGTACAAATTGCTTAAGAAAATGCCATCTTCATTGGTGTTTTTAATATTGAATGAGAAGAATAAAGTTGCTTCAAAAAATGTCACTCCATTGGCACTGTCTTGATTGACACATTATTTTGATAAATTTTTTGATTTATCATTATTTCGGTAAATTGTTTCTTTAACAATATTTTAATAGTTAAGCCAGTTAAATTATTAATTGTATTTGATAATTAAATAAAAAATATTAAGTGATAATAAAAATTTACCAATGAGTTTTAACTCAGTAGTACTAAAGTAGCATTCAAGGATGCTAGGTTTCGAGTTTGAGTTTCAATCGGAATCAATTGTATTTATAAAAAAGTGATAATAAAAATATGTTTCATTTAGTATTTGATTAGTTAAAAAAATATTATGGATACTTAACATAACCTATGTTATTTATTGTAAATTTAATATATTTAATTAATTTTTAAGATTTACAAATATTAAATATACTTTTTAAAGCATATTATATATATATATATATATATATATATATATATATATATATAAACCTAATATTTTGAATTGTGATTAATGTCATTAAGTTTTTTAATTAATTTTTTTACTTATTTCAACAGAATTCTACTTCTTTGTACCACCACTAAAAAAGAAAATTTACTATTTGGTCCCTAAGTTTTACTATTAATAACATGTGGGTCCCTTCTCTGAAATGGAAACTTGATGAAATGAACCCAAGCACTAAAACCATACCTTCTCTAACACCCCCCTTCTCCTCCTCCCCTTAATGACCTTCCTCCTCCAACCCACCAAATTTCTACCTGGTTTACCAATTTACTAGCCAAACACATCAGACCTGCTTTTAACCCTCCTCTTCAAAATTATCCTACCCTATACATAAAAAACTTTCCCCTACATAGCACCGCATTGGCCTTTAAGAACTCATTTTCATGTTTTAATTGTATCATTAAAGTGTTCAATCCATGAAATTTAAGTACAAGTGGAAAAATATTTGGCTTTGTTAGCATTGAAGGAACGGAAGCGTGAAAAACACAAGTTTATACCATTGAATTCAAAAATTTTCACCTAGGGTCACATGCACCATGCAAGATTTATTTTTATCTATTTGATTTCAATGATAAACAACATATTAAAACTCTTTTAATATGTTTTTGGATCTGTATTTGCCATTTAAGATTTTAAAATTAATCAGATTAATTTTAGAACCCTAGATTAAATCAAGAACGATTACACTAACCTCTTGATGTGCCGCATGGTTCGCGCTTTGAGATTCGTCTTCGTGACACCAGATGTTGTCCCTCTAGCTTGTCCACACCAAGAACACCTATGGCAGCCCTTGAACAGCTTCTAAAGCCTTTTCTATTAATTAGAAATTCAAGTTCTTTTTTAAGAGATTAGAGATGCAAACAGACACTAGAAACAATTTCTAGCGTTCTTAATTCAAGAGATTGATGGCTAATCTCTTTGAATTGATGAGAGATGAAGAGAAATAGCTGGAGAGGCTCAAAGTGGCGTGACATATGAGAGGAGAGGCTGCTGGTTGTGTTTTCTTTTCATAACCCCACTTAAATAGCTAGGTTAACACATTAAACCCTAGCCACATGTCACCTTTTGATTAGCTCTAGGTTTAAGTGACCCAATCACATTGTGCCAAGTGTCAAACCTATATTTAATCTTGATTTTAATCATCTTACATGATTAAAAATATTTGGCAAGCTTATGTGTTATGCCATGTGTCACCATCTCATGGTGCCACGTGTCACACCGCAAAATGACCAAAATGCTCAGTCTTAATTTTGAGTTCTTAACCCAAAATAATTATTTTCTTCTTCTAATTAATTATATCAAATATAAATTAATTAATTAATCTCTATTAATTAATTTCTCATCAATTAAATTCATATTTAAACACTTTAAATATAAATTTAATTTATACTACACATCCAATAATCTAGATTTGGTTTCAAGTCATGCTAGTGACTTTGCAATTTAATTGCAAATCTATTTAATTAATCAATTAAACTCTTTAATTAATTAATTAAATCATATTTAAATATGTGATAACTTGTGTATGTGTGTGACTTACTAGGCTCATCACTAATTGGCAATGAGACATGATATCAACTCTTAATATCATCAGAACTCTTTCTTACCATAAATGATTTCTCTAAATCATTTTATGAACCTCATAGACCATGGTTAACCCCTAGCATAGCATGCCATGGCCACCCAATGAGTAATAAGATTTACCTTAAATGAACCTATAATCATATGTTACCATGCACTAGAATCTCTCTGTTACAAAAATCTCAACTCAAGCCGAGTCATGGTTTATGTCAAACTCCATTTGCTATGAATATTATGTTCTCTTTTAATTCCAGTTCTTGATTAAAAGATTTTTCTCATCGTAAACTCTTTTCTCAATAAATCTATCTGTCTCTGCCAGAACTTGAAACATCAAGAACAATTAAATGAACATAGGATTTTATCTCTATTTACTTAGAGGAACATATTTCATCTTGATCAACACCTACCTCCATATATAACTAGTAGGAGCCAACACATGCCCATATACCCATACATAGTACAAGTATGAAAGCAGTATCAAATTCAAAGTTCCTATATACAAGATAACTGTATATCTCGTGTTTAAAGATTATATGCATCGATATGATTTATGACAAAACATTGACAAGAGTAAACTCCATGTGCTTGTCATAAGTGTCACCGGTTCGCCTACTTATCATTTATAAGTGCCTATCATGTTTGTTATATGGCATGAGACTCACCATTCCATCTTATTTATATCTCATATAAATAACTTGGGAACAAACATGAATACAATCTTTCTGGATAAGTCATGTCCTTATTATGAAGTATCCTCGATTGTGAACCTATTTATGATACTTTGTGCTAGAAATATTGTCACTCATATTCTTAACAACTTAAGAATAATATTTCTAACAAAATATCAATGGACCTTTTCTATTACACATAAATATATTATGTAAACGGAAAAGTGGAAATGCCTTTTATTAATAAAAATATGTACAAGATACATACTAAATGATATGCTCTAGGGCATACTACTAACAATCTCCCACTAGCACTAGAGCCATTCATTACAATACCTTAGACCCATCTTCTCAAGATGCCGGTCTAACTGAACTTGTGACAAAAGCTTAGTGAATGGATCAGCTGGATTTTTCAGCTGATGTTATTTTTCTGCATTGACTATATCGCCTTGCCCAACTATATCTCTGATAATGTGGTAGTGCCTTTCTATGTGTTTGGATTTTGGGTGAGACCTTAGTTCCTTAGCCTGCATGACTACTTCATTGTTGTCACAGTGTAATGGAACTGCTGACTTAATGGAAGGAACTACTATAAGTTCTGTCACGAACTTCTTCATCCAAACAGCTTCTTTTGCAAAGATTCGATGCAAAGAATATACTCAAATTTCGTGAGTGGAATCTGCAATGTGCTCGCTTGGAACTCTTCCAACTGACTGCACCTCCATTACAAATGAACACATATCCAGAGGTAGACTTTCTATCATCGATATCTGATTGAAAATCAGAATCAGTATAACCATCCAATTGCAAGTCTCCACCTCCATAAATCAAGAATAAATCCTTAGTTCTTCTTAAGTACTTAAGAATATTCTTGACAGCTATCCAGTGTTCCAAACCTGGATTGGATTGATACCTGCTAGTCAAACTAACAAAGATATGCGATATCCGCCTAGTACATTACATTGCATACATTAAACTTCCTATAGGCGAAGCATATGGAATCCTGGCCTTCTTAACTCTTACTCTAGGTGTCTTTGGAGACATCTCTTTAGAAATGTGGATACCATGTCTCACTGGTAACAATCCTCTCTTGGAATCAAGCATGTTAAACCTCTTTAACACCTTTTCCAAGTATAGACTTTGGGATAAACCAATTATTCTTTTCGCTCTATCTCTATAGATGCGAATCCCAAGAATATAGGTTGCCTCCCCTAAGTCTTTCATGGAGAATGTATTTGACAACCATACCTTTATAGTCGCCAACATACCGTGTCATTACCCATCAACAAGATGTCATCCACATATAAGACAAGGAAAGTGATAGCACTCCACTAACCTTCTTATATACACATGGCTCATCCTCATTTTTGATAAAACCAAAGGATTTAATGGCTTCATCAAAACGGATGTTCCAACTCCTCGAAGCTTGTTTCAACCCATAAATGGATCGCTTTAGCTTGCATACTTTGGAACCATCTTGGGATTCAAATCCCTTAGGTTGTTCCATGAAAATGTTTTCTTCAATGTATCTATTGAGAAAAGCTGTTTTGACATACATCTGCCAAATCTCATAATCATAGTATGCAGCTATTGCTAATAAAATCCTAATTGATTTAAGCATGGCAACAGGCGAGAAAGTCTCCTCATTGTCTATTCCTTGCCTTTGGCGAAACCCTTTCGCTACTAGCCTTGCCTTATAGGTCTCTACCTTTCCATCAGAACCAATTTTCTTCTTGAAAACCCATTTGTTCCCTATAGGTACAATACCTTCAGGTGGGTCAACAAGATCCCAAACTTGATTCTTATACATGGAATCAATCTTGGATTTCATAGCATCAATCCATTTTGAAGAGTCTATATCTGATATAGCTTCTTCATAGGTAAGTGGATCATCTCCATGATCTACTTCTTCATGAGTAGATAACTCTTGTTCTTCTTCATGAAGAAAACCATATCTCACTGGTGGGTGAGATACCCTAGTTGTTCTACGAGGAACAGCTATAGATGTTTCATCAATGGGTATAGGTTGACTAGATGGATCTATATCCATCTGATCTGTTGGTTGGTCAGAATTCTCCAATTCTAACTCTATTTGCCTTCCTTTGCCTCCTTCTTGAACAAACTGTTGTTCAAGAAATGTGGCATCTCTACTTATCACAACCTTTTGTGAAGTAGGCAAATAAAAATAATATCCAAAACTATCTTTTGGATATCCAACAAATCGACCTTTTTCTGATCTGGTCTCCAATTTATCAGTGTTCAGCTTTTTGATATAAGCTGGACAACCCCAAATCTTAACATGCTTAAGACTTGGTTTTCTTCCATGCCATATCTCATAAGGTGTGGAAGAAACTGATTTTGATGGAATCCTATTCAGAATATATAAAGCTGATTCTAATGCAAATCCCCAAAAGGAGATTGGCATATCAGTATAGCTCATCACACTACGTACCATATCCAATAGGGTACGATTTCTCCTTTCAGATACACCATTCAGCTGTGGTGTTCCTGGAGGAGTCAGCTAAGAAACAATGCCATGCTCTCTCAAGTATTCATCAAATTCAGTACTCAAATATTCACCTCCACGATCTGATCGAAGAGCTTTAATACTCTTTCCTGTTTGATTTTCTACTTCAGATTTAAATTCTTTGAACTTTTCAAAGGATTCATGTTTGTATTTCATCAAATACAAATACCCAAATCTTGATTTATCATCAGTAAAGGTAATAAAATAATGAAAGCCCCCTCTAGCCATTTCTTTAAATGGACCACATACATCACTATGTATTAGCTCCAAAATATTTTTAGCTCTTAGCCCTTGTCCAACAAAGGGTGATCTAGTCATTTTGCCTTGAAGGCAAGATTCACAAGTTGGAGTAGGCTCATAGCCCAATGAGGATAGAATCCCCATTTTCTCCAATTTTGCAATCCTATCTTCTACAACATGACATAACCTTAAGTGCCAAATATATTTTGAACTTGAGTTGGTTTTCACCATGGCATTGCATTCATTTATATTGCTATACTCTGGCCAGTGGAAACACTTTCTTACTGGCAATGGAAACACTTTCCTGTTGGTAATGGAAACACTTTCCTGTTGGCAGTGGAGACACTTTCCTTTGCCTTTATCAGCTTTAGTCTTCCTTTTCTGTTTAGCTATTTTCTTAGAAGGACCAGGAATCTGAGGTTTCTTTTTCTTATTGCCCTTCTTCTTATTGGACTTTCCAGCAGATGAAAATGCAACCAAAGCTACCTCTTTTCCTTTATTGCCTGGCATATTCTTTTGGGCAATAACCAGCATGTTGAGTAATTCAGCTAAGGTGCATTCCTGTTTAGTCATATGGAAATTTGTCACAAAATTCCCAAAAGACTCAGGAAGGGACTGAAGGATCAAATCCGTTTGTAGTTGGAAATCCATGTTGAAGTCAAGATGTTCCAACTGCTCAATCAGCCGAATCATCTTGTGGACATGATCCCCAACATTCTGTCCCTCAGACATCCTCATACGGAATAACTGTCTAGATATCTCATACCTAGCATTCCTGCTGTGCTCACCATACAACTCTTGTAGGTGAAGGAGGATCTCACTCGCACTATGCATGTTCTCATGTTGCTTCTGTAACTCATTACTCATAGAAGCAAGCATGTAACACTTAGCTCTCATATCATGCTCCTTCCACTTGTCCAAAGTTTCATGTTCCTCTTGTGTGGCCTCTGGAGGTAAGGGACCAGGAACATTTGAATCTAGAACATATCCTATATGTTCAAGGTTCAGGACAAGTTACGAATTTCTTAGCCAATCAGACCGTTTAGGTCCTGTCAACCTATTGTGATCAAGTATGCTTGCAAGGATATTGGATGGTGGTGGTTGTTCTGTGCTCATTATTATCAGAAAATTAATTGCAGAAATAACCAGATTAATTAGTAAATGTATCATGTAATTAACCAAAATGATTATGGTCTTTTAATCAAATTGGTCCTCCCACTAACTTAGCGAATCCTACACTTCCAAAGTAGAAAACGGAAATCCTAGTTGGATGGATTTCTAGTGGGTGATTGAATTCTTATAATTCTATTGATCATCCTCAGGTACATCCATTATTGGAATTACAATAAACTATAAGTGAGTAACTCCTTGCCCATCACATCTCATGTGAGGTTCAATCCTTTTGCTAGCCCCTAATGCTCAAAATCTCAGGTACATCCATTATTGACTTATCTTGCATTAGTTAAGTTGATCCCATTGAGCCAGTAATTATGCAAATAATTTTAATGTCCTCAGGTACATCCAATATTGGCCACCAAACCATTTACATATTTACAACATCTCATGCTTAACAATTATTCTTAAGAAAATCTCTTAAATTAATTGCATCTCATGCAACTATTTAAAATTTCTTAAAATAATTGCCCCAATGGAGGGCTTATGTTATAATTACTTTAATTATAGCATTTCCAACTTAATCATTTGTTTGGAAGATTTTATAGCCATCCTAATTACTATTCAGGTCTCACTTTGCAGATTATCCATTTAGCATGCATATATCATATAATTGCATACATTCCCATACATCTCATGCATTCATGGATAAGCAGTAAATATGGTATGATCATGGACTTTCTAAGGGATTCAATTCTGAGCCACCAAGAATTGAATCAGGGCATTCCTAGGTGCATTTCATTCATTCATTTTACAAGAGTTGCTGAAGGAGTACATAATCAACACTTGATATTGAATTCCTCCCACTGGTCCCACCAATGCTCTTGACCTCCTTGAACTTCTTGCAATCCAATATTACATAGTAATCCTTGGCATACCAAGGCGAATTTACAAGAACTTAAATAAATGAAATTACAACCCAAAAATATTACAAACTTAATAATACATGCCCAAAATAAATTAAAATAAATTAATTTATTTACAATCCCAAAGAAACATAAAAGAAATAAATCCAATCACATTGGTCTTTTATAGTCCATGATCATCCATCATGCATATCACTATTTAACAATTAAATAAAACATACATACTTAAATTAAATTGAATATCTCATATTCAACTTAAAAATCCAGATTTGAATATGATTCAAATAAATTAAAAAATTCAGATTTGAATCTCATTCAAACAAATTTAAAAATTCATATTTGAATCACATTCAAACAACTTCAAAAATTCAGATTTGAATCACATTCAAACATTTTTTTAAAAAATCAGATTTGAATCACATTCAAATATTTTTTAAAAAATCAGATCTGAATTTTATTGAATCAATTTTAAAAAAAATAGATTTAAATATGATTCAAACAACTTTAAAAATTCAGATTTGAATCACATTCAAACAACTTTTAAAATTCAGATTTGAATCACATTCAAACATTTTTTAAAATTCTGATTTGAATCATAATTTAATTGTGTGATTAAAACAATTAATTAAACACTTTAATTAGTCAAAGAATAGGCCTTAGATCATACAAAAATTTGCAGAATTAAAAGCCAAACCTTGAACCACCCATGGAACCATTGTTGCCGCCACCAATGGTGGCTTCACCATGTGTGATGCCACACCTCTTAATCCAACCAGCAATGAATCAATCATCTCATGATCAAATCACACAATTAAATCATATAATCAACAATCTAAATGGCAAATATAGTGGCTCTGATACCAATTGAAGGAACGGAAGCGTGAAAAACACAAGTTTATACCATTGAATTCAAAAATTTTCACCTAGGGTCACATGCACCATGCAAGATTTATTTTTATCTATTTGATTTCAATGATAAACAACATATTAAAACTCTTTTAATATGTTTTTGGATCTGTATTTGCCATTTAAGATTTTAAAATTAATCAGATTAATTTTAGAACCCTAGATTAAATCAAGAACGATTACACTAACCTCTTGATGTGCTGCAGCGTGTCTGCGCCTTTGAGATTCATCTTCATGACACGGATGTTGTCCCTCTAGCTTGTCCACACCAAGAACACCTATGGCAGCCCTTGAACAGCTTCTAAAGCCTTTTCTATTAATTAGAAATTCAAGTTCTGCTTTTTAAGAGATTAGAGATGCAAACAGGACACTAGAAACAATTTCTAGCGTTCTTAATTCAAGAGATTGATGGCTAATCTCTTTGAATTGATGAGAGATGAAGAGAAATAGCTGGAGAGGCTCAAAGTGGCGTGACATATGAGAGGAGAGGCTGCTGGTTGTGTTTTCTTTTCATAACCCCACTTAAATAGCTAGGTTAACACATTAAACCCTAGCCACATGTCACCTTTTGATTAGCTCTAGGTTTAAGTGACCCAATCACATTGTGCCAAGTGTCAAACCTATATTTAATCTTGATTTTAATCATCTTACATGATTAAAAATATTTGGCAAGCTTATGTGTTATGCCATGTGTCACCATCTCATGGTGCCACGTGTCACACTGCAAAATGACCAAAATGCCCCTGAGTCTTAATTTTGAGTTCTTAACCCAAAATAATTATTTTCTTCTTCTAATTAATTATATCAAATATAAATTAATTAATTAATCTCTATTAATTAATTTCTCATCAATTAAATTCATATTTAAACACTTTAAATATAAATTTAATTTATACTACACATCCAATAATCTAGATTTGGTTTCAAGTCATGCTAGGGACTTTGCAATTTAATTGCAAACCAAATCTATTTAATTAATCAATTAAACTCTTTAATTAATTAATTAAATCATATTTAAATAGGTGATAACTTGTGTATGTGTGTGACTTACTAGGCTCATCACTAATTGGCAATGAGACATGATATCAACTCTTAATATCATCAGAACTCTTTCTTACCATAAATGATTTCTCTAAATCATTTTATGAACCTCATAGACCATGGTTAACACCTAGCATAGCATGCCATGGCCACCCAATTAGTAATAAGATTTACCTTAAATGAACCTATAATTGTCGACACCATATTTTGGCCGATCCCCAAAATACTTTGAAACCGATCCCCGGTGCTAAGTTTCCTCGGAGTAGCTAATCACGTTTCCGATCCCTCTTTGGTAGGCGGTCACATTTCCGACCTCTCCTCGCAAAGACGTGAATCAATGATAAGTCCTACGATCCCTTGAAACTCACCGATCTCTCAAATCATTTACCGATCCTTCAAACTCGTACGGATTTCCTGACCACAAGAATATTCCCGATCCTCGTTGATAAATGGAGTGAACTAGCACTAGATCTTTTCCTACCGCTTTATTGCCGACCTCCTTCCGAAAGTTTAAGAGCTAAAGTGTTGGTTCGATTCCGATCTTAAGTGTTCGAGTTAAATTTTCGGTCAAGTTCTGCTTTCAAAGATTTCTTCCCTACCGATCTCATGTTCAGAGTGCTTTCCGATCTCTCATACTTAGATTAATAATCACATTTAGTTTTTGTTTCTTGTGCTCATACAATCAAATACTCGCATAAATAATGGTTCAAAATTTTCCGATCACAATCATTCATTGAACAAAAGGCATTTCATTTCATGTCATAATTTGTACAAAGTTATTCTACTGGGGATCACCCCACTGATCTACATTTGATCACTCCTCTCTCCCTCTCACCCTGGGCCATCCTCACTATCTTCACCATCGCCCGGTGCCAGTCGCCCATCCAAGAAAAGTCTTCTTCCGGGTAACGCCTCCCGGAGTGCGGCCAAGAGATCCTTGTGAGCCTTCACATAGGCCTCGCCTATTCCCGCCACCATCTCCTCATCCTCTCCTTAAGCTCCTTATCCTTCGCCTCGAGTTCCTCTATGTTGAGCGACCGAGAGGATGCATTGGCGTGGAGCGCCTGGACTTCCTTAAGAGCGCGGTCCCTCTCGTCCAAATACTGCCTGCTCGGCCAACCGGTCTTCATGGAGCTTTGCCCGCCCTCGACTGAGATATATAATCCCGAGCCGATGAGAGTTCGGACGGAGGGAATCCACTTCGGTTCTTCTTCCCGATCTCCTTACCCAGCGCCAATCCTTTCCCGATCATGGTCCGGTTCACTGCACACTCCACGCTTAAGCTCATGGTCCGAGTCAATATGTCATCAAGGCCACTCGGGATAGCCCGTCCCGATCCTCCCGAAGAAGATGGTAGACCCTGTGACTTTAGCAAAACCGGGTTCTCCTAACAGCTTCGTTATCCTTCAAGGAGTCGATCAAGATTCCGAGCGCCCGAGAAGAGGTCCTCCTAAGCTTGAGTAGGTCCCCTTCCGCGCTTGGGACAACTGCAAGAACTGAGGTCGCTTCTTCCGATCTAGGAGGAGATCGGGTAGCTTCAGTGGTCGAGGGACCCAAGGTTGGGAGGATCTCTTTGTATCTCCCTGTGCTCGCGACTGTGTGTTTGGAGTCGCTCAACGCTTCATCTCCTTTACTTTCCTAAGATCTCTCTTTCCTTTTTCCGCTTCCTATGACCTTCACCACCCGCCATACCGCACGAAGAAAAGGTTAGTGAGATCACTAAGGTCGTGAGAATTGAGATATAGAAAATACCGATGCCGAGGTTAGAGAGCGGAAGTTCGCGGTCTTGGCCAGGAGCGCTTGAACATCCAATGGTGCAAATTTCTACCACCGAATCCAAACAAGAATACTTTTTAGTGGCACCTCACTCTTCGAGATCCATCACTATCAAACTTTCCTCTTCGCCGTGGTAATATGGTTCGAAGCAAGGGTCCCCGTACCACCACCGCGGGAAATCTCAAAGCGGCTCTGATCTTTGCTCCTCACAATGAAGAAACGATTCTTCCAGCTTCTTAAGGGACGAGGGCAGATCGGAAAAGAGCTCGCAACTAGGCTTCACTGAAAGAACCAAAGTGGTCATCGCCCTTTCTGAGTTAGCCGGCAGCTTGGCGAACACTTTAGCCGTAGGTCCGATTCCCTTAGCTCGGCATAGACCTCTGAAAGCTACCAAGATCCGCCACGAGTTGGGGTGAATTTGAACAATGGATGCTCGATGAAATTTTAAGACCTCCTTGTAGAAGTCATCCGTGGGGGAACCAAGGTCGCTTTTAATTGTTCCTCGTACACCATAACCATGTCGTTTTCTTCAAAGAAGTGATTGACACGAAGGTCGCCATGGCACTTGATTAGCTCGCATGTCGGGCCGAATGTTATATTCTGGCTAAACGATCAAGATCGGATTCTCAAGAACCGATCGTAGCTCGCCTATAGGGAGATTCTCCCTCAAGGGCGCCAGACGCCTTAATGGTACGACCCGCCCGACCGGAGCAGGACCCTAAGAGGTTCGGGTTGCGTGCTTGGCCGCCTCTTCCTCATCGACGATGACCAAGAGAACTCAATGGAAGGAGGGCTCGCGCCTCCGACCTTCTAAGACCGCTCATTTTCAAAAGAAACAAAGAACTTAAACAAAAAAGAAGATCAAAGTCCTTACCAGAGTCTAATCTGCCTGAGAAACCGAGAAAATGAGAGAACTTCAAGCTATGAGCAAGAGATCAAAATGAAATGAGAAAACAACCGCTAACCCTCCCTATTTATACTAGTCCGAGCATTTAATGCTCGCGAGGTTCTAGGCGGCGCATCGATTGGTGAGACTCGACACTGCTCGACACTTTTCTCAAATATCCGAATGTTCAGAGATCGGTTAATCTGAGATCGCATAACAAGTTAAATATTTTGAATAAAGGATCACCAAGTGTCATTCAAGTAAAGAACCAGATCGGATAACCACCTTAGAGATCGGAAAATAATCAATGCAAAAATAATAAGATGATAATCGCAAAATAAAGTCTTTATTTGCAAAAAGATCTGGATTACAATAAAGGACTAACTACATCATTTGGGTGATCTCTAGAGATCCGATTACATTGACAGATTACATCATTTTGGCGATCTCTAAGGATCTAATACATTGAGATCCGACTATATCAAAAGGCCGATCTAAGGATCGGCTTTACAATCGATCCCAAGGATACTCCCAGAGATCCATGGATCGCTTTATAACTTATCCCAAGGATACTCCTGTGTTCTAAGGATCGCTTTATAATCGATCCCAAGGATATTGCCGACGGATGCTTCATCCGCCGCCTAACACCCAATGTGGATCGAATCGCCGTTTAACACTCAATGTGATGAGAAGCCGAATGAACTCGCTTGAGCAACTCGAGATCGCATACAACCAAGCCCGCAATACGGATCGGTCAAATTCAGCTTCTCTCACCATCGCCAATTAGGACCATCCAATCACCGGATCGTAAATTTTCCGTCGAGGAAAAGGGAATTCCATCTAAGAGGATCAAAACCACGCTTGTAGCCTAACTTTCCTAATACCTAGAACCAAGAAACAAGGAGAAAGAGAGAAAATCGAATGAAGGAAATGCCACTATCAACAGGGGTATATATAGGGGAAAATGGGCATTTAATGTCGAAGGAAAACGGTTGACGCTCAAAATCGAGATGTAATTAATGCTTGGACCGAATCCAGATCGATCAAGGGATAAAAGAGATCGGAGATAGGAGATCAGCATGAGAGATCGGAATGGGAGCTAGGGAGGGATCAAGACAAAAAGAATAAGACAAATTCGATAACCGCCGCCGTAATCGTGAGCCGAGGTAGTTAAAGCGTGGCGCATTTAGATCTCCACCGCACGCCTAAGAATCGCCCGCAATGCCGACAGTGCCGTGGTATGTCATGACACCAGACATCCCAATCCCCACCGCTGATCTCACTTGTAAGGATGAATCCGAACCCTTGGATCAAGAGAGAAGACGACAATACCAGCGTCTTTTCACTCACTTTGCATCGCTCCGACAAAGGATTCAAGACCGCTTGGATTAAAAGAGGAAAAGGACAAATATTTTGAGAAGCGATCTCACCATTCGCTTTGATTCTCTTTAATTCGAACATCCGATCATGTACTTCAAAATCCCGACCCTCCATCTCCTCAAAATGAATCCCGACCCTTCATGGGGAGCACCCGATTCCTATAAATACCGCATGAAAACTGCTCAGAGGAGGAGGGACGAAAAAAGAAAGGTCATATTATAGCTGAAGAACTCAAAATTTCATTCGCTTTGTTATTCTCGCTACTTTGAAGTATTGATTGGAAAGACTTTTGAAACTAGTTTTCAAGTGTTTCTTGAAAAGGATTTTGAACACTGAACTCTACATTTCCACTTGTTCATCACCCGATCACGCCTTCACTTTCAACTCTTTATCATCTCTATTTTCATCCCTTCGTTGGAGCTCAAATCCCACTCGCTTGTTATCTTGACCTAATCACATCATAGCTAGGCTCCTCCAGCTCACGGTGAACATCAACTCTCAAAGCACCACCATGCGGTCTTGTTTCTAGTGGCCACCCCACAATTATTCCTCTGCATTCAGCTCCTCCTGTAAGAGCTCACGTCGCTTGTATTAAGTGTTTATGCTTCATTTCTTTCGTAGTCTCTCCGCCCTTTTACGTATGTGATTTTTCTCCAAGTTCATCTCGTGCAAAGAGACCTGTAAATGTTATTCTCGTGTCATCTCTTTAGTGATTAGTGTGCCTTTTATTAATCTTCGTCATTTCAATACAAGCTTTTCTCGGTTCCTAGTAGAGTGTAAATGGTCGTAAGACGAGGTAATCGCAACCCAAAGATCTCTCTAAAGGGAAAATCTGAATAATACATAAGGAAGATAGTCAAACTATTAGGTCGACGAAACGATTCGCAAAAAGATGCCATAAAATGGAAGTAAAAGAAGCAGAGTAGATTGGTCATAAATAAATATTGGTAAAATAAATACATGAGAGGTCAGAAATCAGTCTCATTTTCCTGCCTAGCCGAAGGATATTGATAAGTCCTATCCCCAACCTCTTTAAACTTCGTGATCCTTATCTCTAGGTTCTTAGGGCACCAAAATTCTGGAGATCTAAAAATACCTTTCGTGCACCTTTCTAATTTAAAAGAGATCTGAGGAGAGTTCTTATCCTGCCTTAACTCAAATTCTAATAAACATTTAAAAGAGATCTGAGGAGAGTTCTTATCCGGTCTCAACTCAAAATTTTATTAAATAGGATCTGAGGAGAATTCTTATCCTGCTCCCATCTCAAATTTTAATAAATACCTAAAAGAGATCTGAGGAGGACCTCACCCGACCTCCAATTAGAATTTTAATAAATAATCCAAAGAGAGATCGGAGGAGAGTTCTTATCCTGGTCTCTATTCAAATTTTAATAAATATTAAAAAGAGATAGGAGGAGAGTTCTTATCCTATTCTCACACCAAATTTCAACCCGTATGCAAGATAATCCCAAAACCTGAACAATTGTAACGCCAACTCACTAAGGTCGTCTCATTTACTTATGTATCCGGGTAATCCTAATTAGTGAAAAATCAAACATTCCTTTTACCAAAAGGATTAACATTCCCACTATAGCCCTTCTAACTAATTTATAAATGACACAAAATTAAATCTACTTACCCTTGTTAAGGGACGAGGTGGGGTGCCTAACACCTTCCCCACCCGTTAATGGACCCCAACCTAGAATCTCTGCTTTGAAGTGGTTTCATTTTTAATTTAACTCCCTAAATGGTTTTCTTTAGTTTCCTCAAAACTAAGGTGGCGACTCTCACTTTTCCCACTTCGTGAGTGATCGTCCGGCGACCGCAAAATCCCGCTATGATACCATGACTACTGGGAGTGATGTATCCTAACCCCGCCTAGAGGTCCAAAAGTAGGCTTAATTTTTGTCCGATCAAATTATAGTTAGAGGGGCTCACTCGGCAATGTCTTATATGCTAATTATTATTGTCGCTAACTATTTTGTTTTGCCTGCTCTATCTCCTACAAAGGCTCTTCATTTCAAAGAAAAAGGAAAAAAGGAAAATGGAAAATAAAATCCCCGACCTGGGAAGAGGTAAAAGTGTCCCTTCACACACCGAACACTTACACAATGTCCTCACACACTATAGTCCTAACCCGGCTTTCTTACCCTTTTAGGAAAGTAGGAGGGGGTCATGTAGCGTGCCTGTGGGTTTTACCTGCTAGTATCCGTGAAGGCTCTCGCCAAATTGAAACTCGCTTTATCCATTGTGATACTCGTGGAATTTTCCGACAATATCATGGGGTAGAATGGGGCTCACTGCATGAGGGGCAATTTGGGAACTCGTGGCTATTAGAAAATTAGATCCCGAGCTAAACTGCCACAATAGCCGAAAGCCGTAGTAAATCGCCTCATAAGATAGAACCATCCAGATAGGTAGCGCTACTCTGAGATCGTGAGTCTCCTATTATAGGACAAAAGGGGACATGTTTACTCTTACCTTACTCTCTTTCGATTTCTTTTCGCTCATTTTGTGAGGGTAATCTTGAATTTATCAAACACTTACACATTTTCCTACTTTGATAAATGTGTACGTGTCACTCACAACAAGATGATTCAAAATTACCCTAATTTGTCTTACTAACGAATCTTCCCGCAGCATCACCAAACCGAGGGTCCAGAAAAGGATAGGCATCATTTTTATCATGGCATCCTCGAGTCACGCGTAAAAGGTTCGTAATGCTAAACTTTGGTCCGAATCGGCCATGTTCCGCATTCTCCCAAAATGATGCTTTCAAGGCGCCGCTAGCTCGCTACCTTCACCGGATTTGGATGAAATAGAGGTCAAAATGAACAACCTCGAGGGTCCGCCTAGTAGATGGAGGTCGCTCCCGATCGTGTCAAGGTACGCTTTGAAGAAAAGTACTAAGGATTGCAACCTTAATGCAAGTCAAGGTCCAAATCCCGCATTAAAAGCCATGTTGTCGCTTTGGAATCCTGGCACGAGTATTCTCTTTCAATGATATTGACACGGTCCCCACTATGGAAGAATATCGTGCATTGCTAGGGATCCCATACTCCTTGCGTAACCTGATCTACTTACACCTCGAGCATAGATGCACTGAAACGGTTGGCACACATGTTGGGTTTTCCCGTAAGAAGTAAAGTCCAGAGAAACACCAAAGGGAACACGATGGATGGTATTGACGACTTGAGAAGCGGTTAGATCATCGCCCAAGAGAAACGATGGGATCAAGCTTCCGTAGCACTCGCCTTGGGAATCTATGGTCCGATCCTGCTCCGGGCCATTGGGGATCATCACTAGCAAGGCAAAGAGAGGTATTTTGGACAAGAGAAAGGCAGGGGATCAACCCGATACCGGCAATCCTTGTCAAACCTTGTTAACCCTAACTTATCGCATAACAGGGAAAGGGTCCATTAAGTGTTGCTCTCGCTATTATACCGACTATCACCACATGTGTCCCGAGGAGACAAAAGGATTGACTTGGTACCTTGACCAGCCTCCCATTGAGAAGATGATCCGTTAGTGATAAGCCCAAGAATGAAAAACAAATATGGAACGGATTCGAGTTTCAATAGCCATGATTATCGTTGGAGGAAGTCGTGGACGCCAAGCCAACCTGCCTTGATTGGTACAGAGGTATTCACTGGTGTCCCTAATTGGAATAACCGGTATACAAATTACACTCCAAATACCGGTAACAAGGCGCTTTGGCTCAACACAACTGTGATCAACATTGAAGAATACCACTCAAGGACACTTCTACCATGAACTCAAGGAAGAAGAAGGGTTGAAAATGGCTCGCAAGTCTTGGGAAAGCATCGCTCGATAGAGAAATCACCCAAAGGCCCAAGTGCCTCTGCGATTATCTTAAATGGAGGACTGACAGGACCGAGAACACTCATCAGAATTCAAGGACGACAACCTCGCCAAGACGCCTTATTAGAGGAAGCCGATAATCGCTCGTTGACTCGCTACAAAAGGCAAATACCGAGAACTCACAATTGCAGAACAAATAAAACAAATTGGAGGACCAACAGCAGTAAAACTTAAGAGAAGGGTAAGAAAGCTCAAGGAAGAGGCAAGGGCCAAAGGATAGGGTTCAAGAGCAAGAGGTACAGTGGGAAAAAGAAAGAAACTCTCTCCAAGCCGAGGTCAAAGAAATGAAAGGGCGTAATAGTAAGCTTCAGAAAGGATGAAGTACCAAGAGGTGCTCATGAAGAGTATAAACAGGAAAACAAGAAGAAGAAGCTTGAATTAAAAGAATGTGCACTCCTCATCAACGATATCTTGAAAGAGTGTGCTAAAGAAAGAAAAGAAAAGAAAACAAGTCGCCTCTATCAAGAATCGAAAGAGAATGTAGACCACTGAGAGGACAATAGCACAAGGAAAACAAGAATTATTACTGTAATCCGAGTACGCCCGAAAGCATTCGATCTCGCAGCAAGAAGGAAGGTTATATGAGTATCTCGTAAAATGTCATCTCATTATAAAGAACCTCCTGCAGCTTAGGCCGATGTAAAAGATACGATGTACAAATTATTCAGCTTAATGAAGTGATTTTTGGACCATTGTTTAGCAAAATTTGTGAATGAATAGTATGACTCTGTAGGAACTTCCTCGCTAGGGTTATGTGAAAATTGAAATGCGTTGTATGGACAAGTATCATAAATGCGCACTCAATCTCGCCATTCACTGGCCGACTATCGAACGATGCCATGATAAAGCCGAGGCAATTATCCTTTTTACATTTCAACTTGGCTCTCAAATGCCATCAGATCCTTCGCCCGCATCAGACTTTTTAGTTTCTCCGCAAAATCCAAATTTTATTTCAGATTTTCTTTTACTCCTCCCAGAAATCAATATTGATTCAAACAAGGCAAGTCCGACTCAAGCACACAGCTCAACCCAAGCGAGTGTACTTAACAAGATCTCGAACAAGAAAGATAATGGAAAATCAGAGCAAGTATGTAACCTACAAGGTGTCTCCGAATTGAAAGATCACCTTTCAAATCATGAGACTAATGAAGGAAATGTCTCGTAACAAACCTACTTCGTAACCTAACCCACCATTACCTCCTCCGCCTCCTACAACAAATGATCCTCATCAAGCTTCAACCTCTTTTACCTTTCGCCTCCCATTCCGACCCGACAACATCACAATCCGTGAGCATGAATAATGACCCACCTTTCTCCTATTACCCTACTGCCTCAAATGCCGAGCCTCACCCTTCAATCCCGATCCATCCAGCTTTACTTCCACCCTCGCCTCCCGGTTGAGGAGCATATCACATGCTGGAAGGAGAACATAGGGCGAGAGATAACGAGAAACTATCTCGCTCTAGAAGAAAGATCGAGGGCAATAGAGGGGCCGAACATGTATGGTTCACGATGTGTCGTCACTAAGATTGGTGCCGATGTGGTGGTACCACCCAAATTCAAGGTTCCTGATTTCACAAGTACACCGGAAACTCTGATCCTCAGATCCACCTGCAACCTACATTGCCAAAATGTCCGCTTTAATCTAAGACGATAGACTTCTCATTCACTTCTTTCACGAGCCTCCGAGCAGCTCCGAGATGGTGCATACAATTGGACAGAGCAAGCTACACTCGGAAGGATTTAGCCGATACTTTTCTCAAGCAATATAAATTCAATTGTGATGCGGCACCCACAAGGAGGGACCTCCGTAACTCGGCATGTAAAGACCGGAAAGTTTCAAGCAAGACGCCTAACGATGGAGGGAGAAGGTCGCGTATATATCCTCCAAAGGACCGACAATGAACTTTGCTCCCTATTCATCGAAACGCTGAAGGCTCCCTACTTCAACTTGATGATCGGAATACCTCCAACAGCCTTCTCGATATCATCCAAGCCGTGAGAGAATCAAGCCAACTGAGAATAGGAAGGCTACAGGAGTTGGCCGAGAACCTCAGAAAGAAAATCGCCAATTTTGGCAAGAAAAAGGAGGGTGATGTACACTCTATCACCCGCCGTAATAATTACCCCAATTTCCCCAAAATAACTACCGCCATATTCCCTCTCATGGCCAAACCATCGCCAACATTCCACCTCCTTTCCTAATTATCCACAAACACGCCCACAATACGCCCCACCCACAAATTTCCAACCAAGACCACCTCCTCCACCAACTCAACCACGACTCACCACAAAATAACCCGAGACCTCCAAGAAATCCCGATCCACCCCTTCCTCCTCTCGTTGAAATATACCGATACCTTGTCAGATAAACCAAATCGCATCACCCCTTTAGACCCAATCCACCGCCATATCCTGTGGTATGATGCCACACTGCTGTGAGTATCATGGAGGAGCACAAGGGCATTCAATCGACAATCATGGGCACTCAGAGGGAGAGTGCACGCCTAATCCGAACGGTGGTTGAAAATCGAGGGGAATGGTTCCTCCCCAATGTCACCTCAAATCCACCGCCCAACCATAATGCGTAGTGGTGTAAATATGATCGAATCTAAGGGAAAGGGATCAACACCAAGTGGATGAGCCGGTTCCATACTTTGAGGAGATTTTTGCTATAGCAATGAGGGAAGGTTATCTTTCCCTGTGCAACGGGATTAGAGGAGAATACGGGTGTCCTTACTATGGAGGGGCAAACATCATGAGTCGCGAGATTGTGAGGGGTTCTGTGCAAGAGGTCCTAACTTATTGTCTTTAAGGGGTTGAGATGTCAAGAGGTCAAAACGGAAGGGGAAGTGAACACCACAAGATTCAGCCAAACCGCTTCTACCTCCAAGCCTGTAATCACCTTCTCACCCCAAAGAGCCTCACCACCAAGAATAGCTTATTCAGACTCCGCCACGCCTCCCCATCACCAACACTCATGCCGTCCCTTGGAACTATAATTTCCAAGTTTTTACTCGTGGAGCGCTACAAAGACATCCGCTCCTAGCCTCGCCTCACCTCCGCACTACTAAAGCCATGTTTCGCCCTCACGAGCACTTCAGATGACTTATGCCGGACTCACAAAGAACATCGCCTCCCAAACAAGTCCTCACCTATTATTGCAATAAAACCTCTCCACCGAGCAAGAAGTCAAGTTTATAACCCAAGTGGGAGGTGTTACTGAACGAGGAAAGAGAAAAGAGAAAAGGGAAAGTAAAGATGGGAGAGTCATCGAGAAACACTAAGAGGAGGTTGAGAAAGCAGGGAAGCAGAGCTCATTGAGCATAGAGAAGATGAAGAATCGTTGCTCCAAATAATGAAGCAGAGCGAGTATGACGTGGTGGAACAGCTTGAGAAAGACACCCGCTGATTTCACAAGTTATCGCCGATTTTGAGTTCTGGAAGTGCACCGACAAGCCTTGCAGAGAATCCTCGGATCAGGCCTTTGTCAACCCCGACATTACTCCGGCGCTTTGAGAAGTTAGTGGGACAAATCCAGCATCCACTGTAGCCTTTTCTCAAGAGGAGGTAGACCGCAGCTTAGGGCATAATAAAGCTCGCATATAACGGTAAATGTAAAGGTCAGATAGTGGCCGAGGTCCTCATCGATAACGGATCAGCCCTCAATGTATTGCCTAGCGCTACCTTGGCTAGATTGCCGCTGACCAATCGCATATACGCCAAAGTACTATGGTGGTGAGAGCTTTGACTGAACAAGGAGAGAGGTGTCGGGGACGTTGACTTGCCAATCCGTGTCGGTGCATGTACTTTCAATATCACGCTTCAAGTGATGAACATTGAGCCGCCTTACACCATGTCGTTAGGGAGGCCTTGGATCCATTCTCACACGTCGCTCCTTCTACTTTGCACCGTAAGATCAAATACATTAAGGACGGCAAAATCATCACTGAAGGGCGAAGAGGCCATACTAGTCACTGCCGCAATCACTCCCTTATGTGGAAGCAAATGAGGAGTCATTGGAAAGTTCTTTCCGTGCCCTTGAATTGCAAGATACTGGAAGGAGGGGGCCATGGCTATGGTGGCCAAAGTAATGTCAAGAAGCGGTATGAAGAGGGTAAAGGCCTAGGCGCCACTTTACAAGGGATTGTTGCCTATACCGCCATTCGTAAGATAGGCCGCTGTGGTTTGGGATATGAGGAGGATGCCTCGTGGATGGGCGATTCGATGAGAAAATGCTTCGGATCGTAGATTTGACCGTAAGATAGGAAAGGTGAAAGTAGTCCCGAGAATCACGGAAATCTTCACTAAACCGGCCATTCAACATCCGCAAGTACGTAAGAATCACCCGATGATCCATCCATAGATGTCATCCAACCGATTCCTTGTATGAGGCCCTAACTTCGCCAATGGTCAAGAGCAGAGCTTGACAACCGACAACTGAGGATATCCTCGCACTCAATCTCGAGTAAAGTACCTCCGGTTATCTACACTTGATCACTTTGTCCATGGTGACAAGTGTAATATCAGAATGGACCTTTTCTTATGGCATTAATATTAATGAATTAATAGCGCATTTTTAATTCAATACTTTTTCTTTCCATCCTTATAACATGTTCTATTCTTTATTCCTTCAGACAATTCATCAATTAACACCTAATAATCCAATAGACTCGTAAATTCCTCCGTTAATTTTGAAATCCCCATAATCGCCATTACTTCAAGTAATTCGAGGAAGACCTTATGTAAGAAAGCAATGAAAAGATGAACCCTCCTCGTGCCTTGTGAAGACTAAACGCACAATAAACTTAGGCACTAAGAAGTAAAAAGGGAACTTAAGATAGTGGAGAGTGAGGAGTTGGGAGATATGATCGGTCTGCTTAAGGAATTTCTCGACGTGTTCTCTTGGAGCTATGATGACATGGTCGGTTTGGACCCTCAGATAGTGACGCACAAGATTCCTTTAATTCCGGGAACGATCCTGAAGGTAAATCGAGGAGAATGAATCCCGATACACCGCTTCAAGGTTCGGATGAAGTCAAGAAACAAGATGACGCCGGTTCTTAGAAGTGGTCAAATATCCCCAATGGGTGGCTAACGCCGCCCCAGTTGATGAAGAAAGACGGAGAGTCGTGGTGTGTGTTGACTACAGTGATCTTAATAAAGCTAGTTTGAAAGACGATTTCCTCTCCCCACATTGATGTGTTAGTTGACAATGCCGCGTTTGGGCAGATGTTCGTGTATTGATGGGGCATCAGGGTACAATCAGATCCCAATGGACGAGGAAGACAAGGATAAAACTGCTTTTATCACCCAATGGGGGGTATTCTGCTATCGGGTCATGCCCTTCGGGTTGAAGAATGCCGGGCTACTTACCAAATACAAGAATGGTCACATTATTCCACGATATGATGCATAAAGAAGTGGAGGTGTATGTGGATGATATGATCATCAAATCCCGGGAGAGGAGAGCCACGCTCAGTGATAAGGAGGGTGTTTGAAAGACTCAGAAATACCAGCTTGAAGTCGAACCCGCTAAGTGCATATTCTGAGCTAGATCGGGAAAACTGCTGGGATTCATAGTAAGTTAGAAAGGGATAGAAGTAGATCCGCATAAGGTTCGAGCTATTCAAGAAATGCCGCCCCAAAATGTAAAGGGAGGTGCGCAGCTGGGAAAACTGAACTACATTTCGAGGTTTATTTCTAATCTCACCGCCAAAGCCGAGCCTATTTTCAGACATCTAAAAACAACTCTACTCAATGGGATTCGCTTTGTCAAGAGGCTTTTGAGAAAATCAAGCAAGATTCACAAACCCACTCAAGATTGGTCCCACTGTGGTGGTAGGCTCGATCTCGCATATGGCACCAAATGTAATTCCATGGGATGTGTTTTGGGACAAAGATGATGATACCGGCCTAAAAGAGAGGGCCATTTATTACCCGAGCAAGAAGTTCAATGATTGTGAGTCAAGGTACTCTTCCTTAGAAAAGACTTGTCGCTGTTGGCTCGACAAAGAAATCGCCTTAAGCACTACATGTTAAATCACAAAACATGGCTCATCTCCGTGATGGACCCTATCGATATGTATTTGAGAGCCCATTCGTGCTGTGAAGAATAGCCAAGTGGCAGTTATACTCTCCCAATATGATATAGTCTACATGACCCGAAAGCGTGAAAGGTAGCGTGATTGCCGACTTCCCAGCGTAAAAACCCTATCCTGGATTATGAAGCTCAATTTTGAGTTCTCGATGAGCATATTAATGAAGTAGATCACAAGAAGGGGAACCAGCCAATGTATGGGAAATGTATTTTGACGAGCGGTCAATTTATCCGAACGGAATCTGAGCCGCATTAGTATCCCCGTATGAAAGCACTTCCCAATAGCCGCTAAGTTGGGATTTGACCGCACCAACAATGTCGCTAATATGAAGCTTGTGTGATGGGTCTACATGCCGCTATAAAGATGAAAATCGTAAAGTTGGAGGTGTATGGAGACTCACCCGGCTCATAATTTATCGTGTTAAGGGAGAATGGCAAACCAAGGATCCCAAGCTAATCCCCTATCGTAAGCACTTACATCGAGATGATCAAGGAATTCAAGAAATCTCTTTCACTCATCCGAGTAGAGACAGAATCAATTTGCAGATGCCTTAGCTACTCCGCCGTTATGGCTCAAATCAAGAAGGACAGACGCTTCGCACGCTCAAGATTAAGGTAAGGGATGAGCCACCTTATTGTCTCATGATTGAAGAAGAGCCCGACGGAAAGCCTTGGTATCATGACATCCCGGCTCATCAGAGAATCGAGAATTTCTTCTGGGGCAAGCAAGAATGAAAAGAAGATGATTCGAGATTAGCATTAGGTACTTTCCCAAAGGAGAGACCCTATACAAGAGGAGCGCCAACGGCGACCATCGAGATGCGTAGATGCAAAAGAAGCTAAGAGAATCCTCTTGAGACGCATGAGGGAAATTGTGCCACTCACGCCAATGGTCACATGATGACGGCAAATCATGCGACGTGGGTATTTTTGGACCACAATGGAAAAGGATTGCATCGAGTATTTCCTAAGTGCCACAAGTGTCGATTTACGCAGATCCGATAAATATGCCACCTCACAAGTCGCTCAATCTCGCCTCACCGTGGCCTTTGCAATGTGGGGCATAGATGTGATTGGTCCCATCAATCCCAAGGCATCCAATGGGCACAGATTCATCCTTGTAGCCATCGACTATTTCTCCAAGTGGGTCGAGGCGACATCCTATGCTCACATCACGCAGAACACGCTTTCAAATTCTTCGTAAACAATATCATCCGCCGCATGGTCTCCCGAATGAAATTGTCACCGATAACGCCAAGAACCCGAACGGTCCAAGATTCGTAAGCCGTGTGATCAATACGTAATCCGACATCTCAATTCCTCCCCATACCGCCCTCAGATGAATGGAGCGTTGAAGCCGCGAACAAAAACCTCAAGAGAATAATCCGAAAATGACAAATACATATAGGGATTGGCATGATATGCTTCCTACGCCTCCACGCATACCGACTTCCGTAAGAACCTCGACCGGGCAACACCATACTCACCGTCTACGGATGGAAGTCAGATTGCCTATTGAGGTTGAAATCCCGCCCCTAAGAATTTTGAAGGAATCGTGATCGATGAGTCGTAATGGATCCACCAAGGTTGGATCACTTGAATTTGGCCGGATGAGAAAAGGTTAATGCAGCATGTCACTGATAATTATACCAGAGAAGAATGGCTGTGGCATTTGATAAAAACGCATACCACGGAATTTCAACCGGGACTTAGTTCAAGAAAGCATCGCCAAACCAAAACGATCCCCGGGCAAATGGTCACCAACCTACGAGGGTCCTTATGTGATTAAAAAGGCGCTCGAGGAGCCTTGATCTTGACTCACATGGACGGTGAAGAATTCCGAGACTCGTGGAATGCCGACATCACAAGAGATACTATGCATGAAAAGGAGAAAGGATGAAACCCAAAAAAAAAAAAAAAAAAAAAAAAAAAAACTTGGGGTGAAAACCCAAAAGGGCGCCCCAAGGACCAAGTGGAGGAATAAGGAAGGGGGCATGAAACCACTGGATAGAAAAGAGACTGCATTTACATGCACTTCAAAGAACTCAAATAATGGCGCTTAAAAGACTTCAAAATTAACCATAAGGAATATGTGAGATCTATCCCTATGGCCTTTCCTTTGAAAGTTTATCTTCGCTTTTTCAAGACCATAATAAAGTTATACTTTATTCCTTCCGCCTTATTTTTCTCGTCGCCCGCTTTTAATATCGCTCTTTCTCTTGTTTAATGTGCTATTAATTAGTTAAATTTTTGCCATAAGATTTGAATTCGAGAATTGATAACCTCACGATTTGCTATGAGATTTGCAGGAAAAAAAAAAAAAAAAAAAAAAAACTAGAGGCGAAAACCCGAAGGGCGCCTAGCCGAATGGACGAAGAGAAAGTGAAAACTGCAAGGGCGCTCCGAGAATAAGAAGAAAGTCTGAATGAAAAGGGGCATCCAAAGAATGAGATCATAGGTCGTCTTGCAACTCCTCCTCCATTAATCGTCCGCTTCGTTATCTTGTTGAGTACACTCTTTCAGGAATAACTTCATATGCCAAAGTCAGACTTGTTTTGTAAGTTGATTTTAATTTCTTGCAATTTAAATTCCCACCATCAATCTCTGGATCCCTGATCCAAGTTGATTTTATTTTCCTGCAATTCCACCATCAACCTATGGATCCTTGATCCAAGTTGATTTTATTTTCCTGCAATTCCACCATCAACCTATGGATCCTTGATCCAAGTTGATTTTATTTTCCCGCAATTCCACCATCAACCTCCGGATCCTTGATCCAAGTTGATTTTATTTTCCCGCAATTCCACCATCAATCTCGGATCCTTGATCCAAGTTGATTTTATTTTCCCGCAATTCCACCATCAATCTCGGATCCTTGATCCAAGTTGATTTTATTTTCCGCAATTCCACCATCAACCTCCGGTTCCTTGATCCAAGTTGATTTTAATTTCATGCAATTTAAATTTCCATATCAACCTCCGTTCCTTGATCTAAGTTGATTTTAATTTCATGCAATTTACATTTCGTTATCAACCTCCGTTCCTTGATCTAAGTTGATTTTAATTTCATGCAATTTACATTTCGTTATCAACCTCTCGTTCCTTGATCTAAGTTGATTTTAATTTCATGCAATTTAAATTTCGTTATCAACCTCCGTTTATAGATCTAAGTTGATTTTAATTTTCTAGGTCATTAACTTAGGTGTGCTTTAGTTCCCTAATTTCAAATACCTAATCGCCCAAAATATGAGTCGAATCTTTACATAATTCCTATACGGAAATTTTTCCTTTAATAGAAATTACGAAAGAGGGGCAAATTGTCGACACCATATTTTGGCCGATCCCCAAAATACTTTGAAACCGATCCCTGCTAAGTTTCCTGAGTAGCTAATCACGCTTCCGATCCTCTTGGTAGGCGGTCACATTTCCGACCTCTCCTCGCAAAGACGTGAATCAATGATAAGTCCTACGATCCCTTGAAACTCACCGATCTCTCAAATCATTTACCGATCCTTCAAACCCGCTGTTGATTTCCTGACCAAGAATATTCCCGATCCTCTGATAAATGGAGTGAACTAGCACTAGATCTTTTCCTACCGCTTTATTGCCGACTCCTTTCCGAAAGTTTAAGAGCTAAAGTGTTGGTTCGATTCCGATCTTAAGTGTTCGAGTTAAATTTTCTGGTCAAGTTCTGCTCAAAGATTTCTTCCCTACCGATCTCATGTTCAGAGTGCTTTCCGATCTCTCATACTTAGATTAATAATCACATTTAGTTTTTGTTTTTTGTGCTCATACAATCAAATACTGCATAAATAATGGTTCAAAATTTTCCGATCACAATCATTCATTGAACAAAAGGCATTTCATTTCATGTCATAATTTGTACAAAGTTATTCTACGGGGATCACCCCACTGATCTACATTTGATCACTCCTCTCTCCCTCTCACCCTGGCCATCCTCACTATCTTCACCATCGCCCGGTGCCAGTCGCCCATCCAAGAAAAGTCTTCTTCCGGGTAACGCCCCGAGTGCGGCCAAGAGATCCTTGTGAGCCTTCACATAGGCCTCGCCTATTCCCGCCACCATCTCCTCATCCTCTCCTTAAGCTCCTTATCCTTCGCCTCGAGTTCCTCTATAAGTTGAGCGACTGAGAGGATGCATTGGCGTGGAGCGCTCGACTTCCTTAAGAGCGGTCCCTCTCGTCCGAAATACGGCCTGCTCGCCAACCGGCCTTCATGGAGCTTTGCCCGCCCTCGACTGAGATATATAATCCCGAGCCGATGAGAGTTCGGACGGAGGGAATCCACTTCGGTTCTTCTTCCCGATCTCCTTACCCAGCGCCGAATCCTTTCCTGATCATGGTCCGTTCACTGACACTCCACGCTTAAGCTCATGGTCCGAGTCAATATGTCATCAAGGCCACTCGGGATAGCCTGTCCCGATCCTCCCGAAAGAAGATGGTAGACCCTGTGACTTTAGCAAAACCGGGTTCTCCTTAACAGCTTCTGGTTATCCTTCAAGGAGTCGATCAAGATTCGAGCGCCCGAGAGGAGGTCCTCCTAAGCTTGAGTAGGTCCCCTTTCCGCGCTTTGGGACAATCGCAAGAACTGAGGTCGCTTCTTCCGATCTAGGAGGAGATCGGGTAGCTTCAGTGGTCGAGGACCCAAGGTTGGGGAGGATCTCTTGTATCTCCCTGTGCTCGCGACTGTGTGTTTGGAGTCGCTCAACGCTTCATCTCCTTTACTTTCCTAAGATCTCTCTTCCTTTTTCCGCTTCCTATGACCTTCACCACCCGCCATACCGCACAAAGAAAAGGTTAGTGAGATCACTAAGGTCGTGAGAATTGAGATATAGAAAATACCGATGCCGAGGTTAGAGAGCGGAAGTTCGCGGTCTTGGCCTATGAGCGCTGAACAAATTAATGGTGCAAATTTCTAGCCACCGAATCCAAACAAGAATACTTTTTAGTGGCAGCCTCACTCTTCGGATCCATCACTATCAAACTTTCCTCTTCGCCGTGGTAATATGGTTCGAAGCAAGGGTCCCCGTACCACCAAATGCTGGGGAAATCTCAAAGCGGCTCTGATCTTTGCTCCTCACAATGAAGAAACGATTCTTCCAGCTTCTTAAGGGACGAGGCAGATCGGAAAAGAGCTCGCAACTAGGCTTCACTGAAAGAACCAAAGGGTCATCGCCCTTTCTGAGTTAGCCGGCAAATTTTGGCGAACACTTTAGCCGTAGGTCCGATTCCCTTAGCTCGCATAGACCTCTGAAAGCTACCAAGATCCGCCACGAGTTGGGGTGAATTTGAACAATGGATGCTCGATGAAATTTTAAGACCTCCTTGTAGAAGTCATCCGTGGGGAACCAAGGTCCGCTTTAATTGTTCCTCAGACACCATAACCATGTCGTTTCTTCAAAGAAGTGATTGACACGGGCGTCGCCATGGCACTTGATTAGCTCGCATAAGTCGGGCCGAATGTTATATTCTTGGCTAAACGATCAAGATCGGATTCTCAAGAACCGATCGTAGCTCGCCTATAGGAGATTCTCCCGCTCAAGGGCGCCAGACGCCTTAATGGTACGACCCGCCCCGACTGGAGCAGGACCCTAAGAGGTTCGGTTGCGTGCTTGGTTCGCCGCTCTTCCTCATCGACGATGACCAAGAGAACTCAATGGAAGGAGGGCTCGCGCTCTCCGACCTTCTGCACCGCCATTTTCAAAAGAAACAAAGAACTTAAACAAAAAGAAGATCAAAGTCCTTACTGAGTCTAATCTGCCTGAGAAACCGAGAAAATGAGAGAACTTCAAGCTATGAGCAAGAGATCAAAATGAAATGAGAAAACAACCGCTAACCCTCCCTATTTATACTAGTCCGAGCATTTAATGCTCATGAGGTTCTAGGCGGCGATCGATTGGTGAGACTCGACACTGCTCGACACTTTTCTCAAATATCCGAATGTTCGTAGATCTTAATCTGAGATCGCATAACAAGTTAAATATTTTGAATAAAGGATCACCAAGTGTCATTCAAGTAAAGAACCAGATCGGATAACCACCTTAGAGATCGGAAAATAATCAATGCAAAAATAATAAGATGATAATCGCAAAATAAAGTCTTTATTTGCAAAAAGATCGGATTACATTATAGGACTCACTACCTAATTTGGGTGATCTCTTGATATCTGATTAGATTGACAGACTACATCATTTTGGCGATCTCTAAGGATCGGAATACATTGGAGATCTGACTATATCAAAAGGCCGATCTAAGGATCGGTTTACAATCGATCCCAAGGATACTCCCAGAGATCCATGGATCGCTTTATAACTTATCCCAAGGATACTCCTGTGTTCTAAGGATCGCTTTATAATCGATCCCAAGGATATTGCCGACGGATGCTTCATCCGCCGTCGAACACCCAATGTGGATCGATCATCGCCGTTTAACACTCAATGTGATGAGAAGCCAATGAACTCGCTTGAGCAACTCGAGATCGGTACAACCAAGCCCGCACACGGATCGGTCAAATTCGCTTCTCTCACCATCGCCAATTAGGACCATCCAATCACCGGATCGTAAATTTTCCGTCGAGGAAAAGGGAATTCCATCTAAGAGGATCAAAACCACAGCTTGTAGCTTAACTTTCCCGAATGTAGAACCAAGAAACAAGGAGAAAGAGAGAAAATCGAATGAAGGAAATGCCACTATCAACAGGTATATATAGGGGAAAATGGGCATTTAATGTCGAAGGAAAACGGTTGACGCTCAAAATCGAGATGTAATTAATGCTTGACCGAATCCATCGATCAAGGGATAAAAGAGATCGGAGATAGGAGATCGCATGAGAGATCGGAATGGGAGCTAGGGAGGGATCTAAGACAAAAAGAATAAGACAAATTCGATAACCGCCGCCGTAATCGAGCCGAGGTAGTTAAAGCGTGGCGACGAGATCTCCACCGCACGCCTAAGAATCGCCCGCAATGCCGACAGTGCTGTGGTATGTCATGACACCAGACATCCCAATCCCCACCGTTGATCTCACTTGTAAGGATGAATCCGAACCCTTGGATCAAGAGAGAAGACGACAATACCAGCCTTTTTCACTCTCACTCGCATCGCTCCGACAAAGGATTCAAGACCGCTTGATTAAAAGAGGAAAAGGACAAATATTTTGAGAAGCGATCTCACCATTCGCTTTGATTCTCTTTAATTCGAACATCCGATCATGTACTTCAAAATCCCGACCTCCATCTCCTCAAAATGAATCTCGACCCTTCATGGGGAGCACCCGATTCCTATAAATACCGCATGAAAACTGCTCAGAGGAGGAGGGACTAAAAAAAGAAAGGTCATATTATAGCGAAGAACTCAAAATTTCATTCAGCTTTGTTATTCTCGCTACTTTGAAGTATTGATTGGAAAGACTTTTGAAACTAGTTTTCTCAAGTGTTTCTTGAAAAGGATTTTGAACACCGAACTCTACATTTCCAAATTGTTCATCACCCGATCACGCCTTCACTTTCAACTCTTTATCATCTCTATTTTCATCCCTTCGTTGGAGCTCAAATCCCACTCGCTTGTTATCTTGACCTAATCACATCATAGCTAGGCTCCTCTCCAGCTCACGGTGAACATCAACTCTCGTGCTAATCACCGCGGTCTTGTTTCTAGTGGCCACCCCACAATTATTCCTACTGCATTCAGCTCCTCCTGTAAGAGCTCACGTCTGCTTGTATTAAGTGTTTATGCTTCATTTCTTTCGTAGTCTCTCCGTCCTTTTACGTATGTGATTTTTCTCCAAGTTCATCTCGTGCAAAGAGACCTGTAAATGTTATTCTCGTCATCTCTTTAGTGATTAGTGTGCCTTTATTAATCTTCGCATTTCGAATACAAGCTTTTCTCGGTTCCTAGTAGAGTGTAAATGGTCGTAAGACGAGGTAATCGCAACCCAAAGATCTCTCTAAAGGGAAAATCAATAATACATAAGGAAGATAGTCAAACTATTAGGTCGACGCAAACGACAGCTTCGCAAAAGATGCCATAAAATGGAAGTAAAAGAAGCAGAGTAGATTGGTCATAAATAAATATTGGTAAAATAAATACATGAGAGGTCGGTAAATCAGTCTCATTTTCCTGCCTAGTCGAAGGATATTGATAAGTCCTATCCCCAACCTCTTTAAACTTCAGATCCTTATCTCTAGGTTCTTAGGGCACCAAAATTGAGATCTAAAAATACCTTCGTGCACCTTTCTAATTTAAAAGAGATCTGAGGAGAGTTCTTATCCTGCCTTAACTCAAATTCTAATAAACATTTAAAAGAGATCGGAGGAGAGTTCTTATCCGGTCTCAACTCAAAATTTTATTAAATAGGGATCTGAGGAGAATTCTTATCCTGCTTCCCATCTCGAAATTTTAATAAATACCTAAAAGAGATCTGAGGAGGACCTCACCCGACCTCCAATTAGAATTTTAATAAATAATCCAAAGAGAGATCGGAGGAGAGTTCTTATCCGGTCTCTATTCAAATTTTAATAAATATTAAAAAGAGATAGGAGGAGAGTTCTTATCCTATTCTCACACCAAATTTCAACCCGTATGCAAGATAATCCCAAAACCTAACAATTGTAACGCCAACTCACTAAGGTTGTCTCATTTACTTATGTATCCGGGTAATCCTAATTAGTGAAAAATCAAACATTCCTTTTACCAAAAGGATTAACATTCCCACTATAGCCCTTCTAATTAATTTATAAATGACACAAAATTAAATCTACTTACCCTTGTTAAGGGACGAGGTGGGGTGCCTAACACCTTCCCCACCCGTTAATGGACCCCAACCTAGAATCTCTGCTTTGAAGTGGTTTCATTTTTAATTTAACTCCCTAAATGGTTTTCTTTAGTTTCCTCAAAACTAAGGTGGCGACTCTCACTTTTCCCACTTCGTGAGTGATCGTCCGGCGACGCAAAAATCCCGCTATGATAATAATCATATGTTACCATGCACTAGAATCTCTGCTACAAAATCCCAACTCAAGCTGAGTCATGGTTTATGTCAAACTCCATTTGCTATGAATATTATGTTCTCTTTTAATTCCAGCTTGATTAAAAGATTTTTCTCATCGTAAACTCTTTTCAATAAATCTATCTGTCTGGCCAGAACTTGAAACATCAAGAACAATTAAATGAACATAGGATTTTATCTCTATTTACTTAGAGGAACAGATTCCATCTTGATCAACACCTACCTCCATATATAACTAGTAGGAGCCAACACATGCCCATATACACATACATAGTACAAGTATGAAAGCAAGATCAAACTCAAACTACCTATATACAAGATAACTGTATATCTCAGTCTAAAGATTATATGCATCGATATGATTTATGACAAAACATTGACAAGAGTAAACTCCATGTACTTGTCATAAGTGTCACCGGTTCCTACTTATCATTTATAAGTGCCTATCATGTTTGTTATATGGCATGAGACTCACCATTCCATCTTATTTATATCTCATATAAATAACTTGGGAACAAACATGAATACAATCTTTCCGATAAGTCCTGTCCTTATTATGAAGTATCCTCGATTGTGAACCTATTTATGATACTTTGTGCTAGAAATATTGTCACTCATATTCTTAACAACTTAAGAATAATATTTCTAACAAAATATCAATGGACCTTTTCTATTACACATAAATATATTATGTAAACGGAAAAGTGGAAATGCCTTTTATTAATAAAAATATGTACAAGATACATACTAAATGATATGCTCTAGGGCATACTACTAACAAGCATCCCATTGATGGAGGAGTTATTCAAACTCTTGGAGTATGTTAATGGATTATGGATTGACTCTTATAAACTTTGAGCCTTTTTATCAAACTGTACTTTTGTCTCCCAATTTGTTCTTGATTCTTTGGGTAAAAAATTGTCTCTAGATGAGGAGATAAGTTTAAGGAAACAAAGACCACTCCCATGAAATTTGATATTTGCCCCAGGAAAAGGGACAAGCTGTAGTGATTAAGTGATAGGAGAAAGATACCAATTCTCACCTAAAGAATCTGTGCATAATGAGAGGCAGTTATCCTGGCCCACTTTGGCTATGAGAATCAATCCTTTTACTATTGACCATTTACATCATTACTTTGCTGCTGAAGGAATTCTCACAGTTCAAGTTTGTCCTATAGGGGGTGTTTAAGTCTTGCTAACTTTTAATTCTACTAAGTCATGAAAGATTTCTAAACATTCAACCTGATTAGCTTCACCAATAGATCCTTTATAGTGTCAGTTTTGTTGATTATATCCTAATATTCCATTCCTTATATTTGTTTTATTGGCACAATGCCACCCAAAGTTATTGGTGGTAGAGGTTATGATGTCCACTATGGTCATGGTGCTTGTAAGGTCAGAGTAGCTAATATTAGCCAACCTAGTAAGGATCCTCCATCAGTCGCACATCCACCTCCACCTCTTATTCTGGCTATAACGCCAACAATTCAATTGCAGTTAAATGTAGAATTGGGTGCTTTTGTGGAATAGGTAGTCACAAGTGTAGTAACCTTCCCTTAGCCAAGTTGAAAACTTCTAGGATCCAAAAAAAGATGAAAATTGCTAGCCCATAGCTAATCTTTGGGGGACCTAAAAATGGTTATGAGAAGGAAATGAAAAGTAAGAAAAGGGCTTTTAGAGATCATGCTAAGAGACCTTCTAGAGATTACAATGGCTTGAAATCGCTTAGAGGTGTCTTCACTATCTCTAATAGTGACATATAGCATATGAATGCTCTAATCTCCTCTAAGCAAAATAACCAATCTCTTTTTTATATCAAAAAGGAAGCCAAAGTAACACTTGAGCTTGGGAAAAGGTGGGGACTAATGTTTGAAGGAGATGAGGGGTCCCTGATTAACCATTTGGCATAACAAATTGAGGATTACCTTTGGATTTGTTCTACAAAGAATTAGTTGGTGATGCTTTGACTTAGTTTACGCTATGAATTTCATTTTCTGGGCATATTTAAGTATTTATTTGTTGACCCATATGGTTTGGGTCAAGGCCATAATTGATTTTGAAGCTTGTTTTATTGATATGCCATTCTTTATTTGACAATAGCGCGTTTGCAGTTTGGTGTCAAGAAGAAAAGTCTGAGTTGATAGAGTGGTGGCTTTGCTTTCTAGTTTTTTTTTTATTTTTTTATTGTTTAAGGGCTTTTGGGATCTTAAGCTTTGTAGAGTTTTAGCAATTGGAAAGTTCTTCCCTTTGCTTCTTCTCCTCAATCTTATTACTACTTTAGTTGATCAATTTTCGCTTGCAAGTCTTTTGATTACTCTCGCAGTTTCTTATATTCGAGGCTTGGATAATGTTCCTTTATTGTTTTGTGCTTATGTTGATGTTGTTCCTGCTTTAAGCTTTTCCTTTTCTAAGGATCATGGCTGTTGTACATTACTGCTTTGTTTTTAGTGTTGCCTTCTTCTAGCTTACTCTGTTTTGACATGGTTTGATTTCCTTTTTTGGCATTATTTTGAGGTTTTTATCACTTTAATTTGCTTTTGTTTATCAAATTATGTACAGTGTTTCCTAGATCTTCCTTTCCAACTTAATACTAGGTTGGATTTTGAGACAAGTTATGCTTTCCTATTTTCTTATCTTTTAATAAAATTCCCTTTGATTATAAAAAAAAATAATTACATTAAAATTTGAAGCCATCCATCTAATCTAAATTAATTTGCCGTTAGTCTGACTAATTTCAATGGTATTAGGCAAGAGAAACCTTATAAATGACTATATTACCCTCTCTTCCTCTCTTTTATTATGGTTTCTCTCTCTTTCTCTCCACATTTTTCTTGTCCCCTTGTTTCTCCCTTTCCAGCCTCATCCATCTAATCATGAAAATTATAACCATTGTTTATTCTTTAGATAACAAAACACAACACAACAAGCTTTTAAAACCCATACTCTTAAAATCCATTATTGTCAATAGCTCCAAAAGTCTTGAACAATTTACTCTTTTGTATCTCATCCAATAGTGACCAAAATCCATCAATTAAAATAACAATTCTTTTGCACATAAGCTCCCCTATATTGACCTAGATAAGCCCACCACCTCAATTGCTCACTGCCAATGATTCCAGCCTATTGTCCCAATTAGAGAGTTGAAGAGGGGGAGTAAGTGGCTTTCCGATGAATGAGAGTTGGATTTCAGAATTTTGAGATAATTTTGAAAGATAAAAAAAATAGAAAATAAATGATTAAGAATGATGGGTCTCATGTTTTCTTTGGAGTTTGAAGATTTGAAATTACTAGAGCAAAATGAAAGAATTTCAAAGACCAAAAATACTTAAGAGAGAAGAGAATAGTTGGTTTTTAGGTTTATTGATGAAGCACTACTTGGGCATCACAAAAGCTTAAAAAAGATGCAAGAAATTGATTTCAAGTTATAATAAGGCTGACTTTTTATTTTTTTTTTTTGAAGATGAATTGATGATTATACTCACAGCATGAGGAGAATTAAGAGGAAATAGGTGGATGAAAAGAAATGGGTCTCTGTTAAGTTGTGTATCTACAACATGAGTTGAGGGAGTAGAGGGAGGGTTGCGATGAAATAGAGATAGTTCTGCTGCGTGTGTTGAGGGTGGGTTAATGGTGCGATGGGGTAATTTTATTTGAGGGATAAGGACAAGAGGGATGAGTTGGAACTAAGCGTCTGTGTTATATATGAGTCAAGGTGAGGCTTTAGAGGTAGAAAGGGAGCTGGGTATGGTGGTTAAAGTGGAGGAAAGTGAAGGCGAAGAAGTACTTCGATTCTTTTGAATTGTGGTGTTTAGACAAATGAAAAGTTAGGGCCTATTTTATAGAAATGAAAGGTAAGGAAAGAAAAGTGAGTGAAATTATAAGAAAAGTAAAATCCTAATGGAAAGGAAAATTATTATTTTATTTATAAATCTTTTCTATATGGAAAGGAAAAGAAAAGAAGTGATTATATTTCTACTAGTATGCCCATATAAAATAAATAAAATTATGTTAAAAAATAAATATTAGAGAGAGAAAAAAAAGGCATAAAGGAAGAACAAAAAAAATAATATTGTTTACCTCTCTTTTTGACCCAATTTAAAAAGAAAACAAAATAGCTTAAAATGCCTTTTCCAATACAAATTCTTACAATTCGCTCATTTTCTCCCTATTCCATCTTACAAAACAAGTGAATATTTGGACATTTAATTTTATTTTTTTTCTTCCTTCTTTCTTCCAACAAAACAATTGAATTGTCCTTTTTTTTTTTTCTCTTTTCTATCATTTTTCTCTTTTTTTTTCTTCCTGCAGAATAGGCTTTTACTGAGAAATGGAAAAAAGTTACAAGGAACAGAAAACAAAAAAAAAAAAAGGAAAAGCTGAAGTTATTTGGACATTTTTGTCCTTTCCACTTAACATTAATGGCAAAATTAATAGAGGAACTTTAATTTTAATGTAAGCAAAAGTGAGGGATGAAATAATTCAATTTTAAAAATTTAGAGATCCAAGTGTTAATTATTACTATTTACTGAATCAGGGCTGTCTCATACTGTTGTTAAGAATAATAAAGGACCCTTTTACCCCTATTCACTTTTTTCCTTTCCTTTTTTTATTTTTTTTCTTATTTTTTTTATTAAAAAAATAAAATCATTTTTCTTTAAGTTAACTTAATATATCTTTGAATAGTTTGACATGCTGCCTTTTTTTTTTAATTAGTTAAATCTTTTGAATTAGAAAGAATGCTTGAATCCATTTCAAAATTTTATTTAGGTGTTACATTTAATTTTGTTATAAATGAATTTTTTTTATTATAAATAAAGTTTAATTAGTATTAATTTGAGAATTAAAAGTGTTAATTGACATATATGTTAGTATTGAAAGTGATACAATGAGTTCAATTATAGTGAAATTCAAAGTTTATAATATATTTATGAAAAAAAAAAATTAAGATATAATTATTATCCACGGCAAAGTTTAGAAAATTTTGTTGGATATTTTGCGTGGTAAAATCCATTATCTTTAACATTGGAATGAGGGGCGCGTACAATTATTAAAAAGTTTAAAATTCAAAAATTTTTGTTAAAAAAATTGAATAAAATTATTAAAAATCTTAAAATTTAGATTTTTTTTTTTGTATATACATGCTCAAATCACAATCCTATTTTTAGAGTTAGAAACTAACTAAAACGACCACGTTTTCATCGCGGCCCAAAACCCTCCCGAGCTTTGGGGTTTAGTTTAGAGGCACAAATTACAAAACCCTGACATTCCCTTCACTCTCACGGAGAGAAATGGAAGGAGTATCATACCAGCGCTTCCCCAAGGTGAAAATCCGAGAGCTCAAAGGCGACTATGTCAAATTCGAGCTCCGTGACACCGACGCCTCCATTGCCAACGCACTTCGGCGCGTCATGATCGCCGAGGTTCCCACCATTGCTATCGACCTTGTCGAAATCGAGGTTAACTCCTCTGTTCTCAACGACGAGTTCATCGCTCACCGCCTCGGCCTTATTCCTCTCACCAGCGAACGTGCCATGAGCATGCGCTTCTCCCGCGACTGTGACGCCTGCGACGGCGACGGCCAGTGCGAGTATTGCTCTGTCGAGTTTCACCTGCGTGCTAAATGTATCAGCGACCAGACCCTAGACGTTACGAGCAAGGACTTGTACAGCTCTGATCACACGGTGGTTCCTGTCGATTTCTCCGATCCCGCAGGCTATGATTCATCCGAGCAGAAGTAATTTGAAAATTTTTTGCTTTTTGTCTTTTTTTTTTTGTTTTTTGAAATTGTTTATTTGGGTTTTTTGTGCATAGGGGAATCATCATTGTGAAGCTTCGCCGTGGGCAAGAACTGAGACTGAGAGCCATCGCCAGAAAAGGGATTGGCAAGGATCATGCAAAATGGTCTCCTGCGGCAACTGTAACTTTCATGTATGAACCAGATATTCATATCAATGAGGATTTGATGGAAACTTTGACACTTGAGGAAAAACAAAGTTGGGTTGAAAGTAGTCCTACCAAAGTGCTTGATATTGATCCCGTTACCCAACAGGTTAGTTTTGTTCATTTTGATGTCTTTAATTTAGTCTATTTACACATTCTCTGCAAATATTTCATTGTGGGCTTGTATTCGTTGTACACAGTCTGTATTTTGTTCTTACTTCACAATTTTTATTTTTTTAAATCGGAGCTTATTTAGAGGGTATTTTCACCTTAATAACTAGATAATCTTTTCTGCCCTTGCTGAGATAAAAAGGAAGGGAATGATGCAAACTCCAAAGGATTTTGCCTTGAAACCCACAATCAATTTTGAATTATCCCAAGATTGCTCCAAAATAGATTTAAAACACAAATGATTACTTAACCAACTAAAATCAAGATGCAGATTAAAGGATTCTTTACCCAATATCAACTTTTGATATTGAACTAAGACTATCAAGTGTAAACTCTTGCAAGCAATTCAATACTTGTCAAGAAATTCAAGTTCATCAAAGAACCAAAGAGGAGAAAAACTCTTTCTCAAAGTTAATATTATCAAAATATCATTCAAAGTTATCTTTCTAGCACAATTAGGAAGGCTATTTATATGTACTCTCTAAAACTTAGTTAAATCTCACTAAAAAAGTATAAAGGGTCACATTACAAAATAGTACTAAAACGAGCCGAACAACAAATCTTGTGGCCTTTGGTGAGCTTTTATGGCCTATGGTGCGCCTAGCATCATCTCATGGCTAGGTTTGCACCCAAGGCTAATCCCACACCCTCCCATGCGCTTCACAAGTCTTTGGAGTATCTCATGGCTGACCATGCACTTCATGGCAATCTCACACCCTCCCATGCGCCTCACTTAGTCCCTTGGTGTGTCTCATAGTTGGTCATGTGCCTCGTGGCAATCCCATGGCTAGTCATGCGCCCTAACTCATGGCTGGAAGTGAGAATCTAATGGCTAGGCATGAGATGTTCTGTTCCCTTGGCAAATGAAGATGTTTTGGCCTTAAATCATGGCTAATGGTGGGAATCTCATGGCTATGCGTGAGATGTTCATTCATTGTAGAAAGAGATGATTCTCCTTAATTTCAATTAAATCTGCACATTGGGTATATATATACAATTGATTCCTATAATTGTGTTCTACTAATTAGAAGAAATCCTAAATAAGAAATCCTAAATAGGAATACACAATGTAATATACAAAGAAATAATATAGTGATTCACTTTCCATAACACTTCCCCTGAAGTTGGAGCATAGATGTTAATCATGCCCAACTTGTTTCAAATGTAATCAATCCTAGCTCCATTCAGAGCTTTAGTGAAAATATCTCTTAACTGCTCTTCAGTTTTGATGTGTCCTGTTGAGATGATCTATTGTTGAATCTTTTCATGAACAAAGTGGCAATCAATCTCAATATGTTTGGTCCGCTCATGAAACACCGAATTAGAAGCACATGGAGAGCACTTGACTATCACACCACAATTTCGCAGCAGGAGGTCTTAAAACCTATCTTATCTAGTAATTGAAGTATCCACATTACCTCACATAATCGATTGTGCCATGGCTCAGATTCGATTCAAAGACTAGATCGAGAAACTATACTATGCTTCTTACTTCTCCGAGACACTAAATTTCATCCAATAAAAACGCAATATCCAATAGTTGACCTCCTGTCAACCTTAGATCCGAAATT